>NC_053028.1:325244690-325435516 GCF_003073215.2 Triticum urartu
CTATTAGGTGTTGTCCCGTTGCCTCTCACGGACACACGTATGGATCCGCTAGGCAGGCTAGATGCCGATCTCCGCACGCCTAGAGTCGCTGGACCTCTGTCCTCCCACTTAAAACTTCATGGAAAAGCCATGCGCCCCCTTCCACAGTTTACACCCTCGGTCATATTCTCACGGTGCTTAGGTGAAGCCCTGCACAGATCACTTCACCATCACCGTCACCCACGCTGTCATGTTGACGGAACTCATCTACTTCCTCGACACCTTGCGCACCCAAGGAGCAACGTCCAGGCCGAACGCGCCAATGCGGAGGTCCTGAGGGGTCTCAAGACCAGGACCTTCAAGAAAAAGCTCGAGGCCTGCGGCAGGGGCTGGCACGACGAGCTCTAGTCCGTTCTATGGTCCATCCGCACCACCGCCACCAGGCCCATAGGCGAGACACCGTTCTTCCTCGTCTACAGAGCAGAAGCTGTTCTCCCACACGAGCTCAAGCATCGCTCCGCGCGGGTCCTGGCATTTGATGAAACACAGCAGGATGCCATGCGGGGGATGGATCTCGTGCTGGGGGAGGAACACCGCCGTGAAGCCTCGCTTTGAGCTGCGAGGTACCAGCAGGCGCTGCGGCGGTACCACTGCCGTAGCATCCACTCCAGGACGCTCGAGGTGGGTGATCTTGCCCTAAGGCGGGTGCTCTCCAGGGAAGGGCTGCACAAGCTCTCGCCCATGTGGGAGGGCCCGTTTCGGGTCACCCATGTCTCCAGGCCTGGCGCCACGCGCCTGGAGACGCAGCACGGGATCCCCATCCAGAACGCCTGGAACATCCAGCACCTCCGGAGGTTCTACCCATGAAGCAAGGCCCGGTGCCTATGAAGCAAGGCCTAGTGCATGTGAAGAATCTCCGCTCGTGACACTCTCACATAATAACGAGTGGGGCTGTACAAGCCCCGGAGTCTCAGGAGTGCCACCCTCGAGCCTCGGGGGCTCCCTACCACGCCTAGTGGCAGCACTTAGCTCCGCGCTGGTGAGAAGACAAGAATACTAGACTAGGTGCCTGACGCAGCTTTTCATTTGCTTTCTGCAATAGATTCGCCCCTCTTTAGTAAGAATTTGCTTTCTGGTGTTCCTTGTTGGCCTGGTTCCATTGCCTTTTTGCCTCCTTTCTGCTCTCTGTTCCTTGTTTTGACCCGTACTCTCCCTCCCATGCCTCGCGAGGGGGCTGGACAGGTGCCCTCATGAGTGTTTTCATTTTAGCGTTTTTGTTTTCCTGTATTTCGCATGGCACCCTCGCTCGGGTACGCAAGCTGGCGCACCCCTCTCAATCCGTGCCCCCCGGGTACCATGATACGAAGCACTGGGTCATGACCGGTAGTGCCTTTGACCAGGATCCGGAAGGATAAGAATTTCCTAGCAAATTTTTGCAGTTCTCAGGCGCCTTCCGAGCATAGGAGGCCTCGTCAGGCATTGGGGAATGTGCGTCTCGCGAGGCGGAATCTACTTCAGGTGCATCAAGCTAAGTTATTCCTACACGCATACATAAAACATGACGCTGCAACACAACACAGGAATGATAAACATAGCACAGCCACTTAGAAATCATAATTGTTGCACGCCCCAGCGGGGCCCCATACTTGTATCTCTCTTAATGCAGGAAGGAAAGGAAAAACGAAACAAAAGCGAAACGTGCTCTTGCGACAGGTCGCGAGGACGGGCCCGTGGCGCTCTCCTGAGCTCAGCCAGACCCCTCCTCACGCTTCACTGGAGCGCGGCGGCGAGTCGACCCGCTTCCACCTTCGAAGCGGGCGCGGCGGCTGGTCGTAACCGCCACTGCTGGAGTTGTTGTCGGAAGAGGAGTCGCCGTAGCTGGACGAGCCATGGCCAGCACCGAGGACGAAGCCGCCTTCCTCCTCGTCATGACCATCGCCAAGGCTGAGCACCTCGTCGCCGTTGTTGTCCTCGGGGCAGCACCCGACGCGGCGACCATCTTCCCCAAATACCCTCACAAAGAGGGTCGCGTCGTCATCGTACTTGAAGTGGAGGGTGCACTGCCGGCCCAGCCCGCGTGCGCGGGCGAACATCTGCCAGCCACAGGCCAGGACCGTGTTGCCCGTGGCGGAGACTTCCACTGCGACCCACGAAACCCTGCTGCAGCAACCGTCCGCCTGCAGCCAGAGACCGCCTGGACCTGCGGACGGCAGTTCGCCGACAAAGAACTGCGGGAGCTGAAGCCAGGTGCCAGTCGGGCTCTCCGACCACACGATGAACTCCGGCATCACCTCCGCCGAATGGAAGCGCGGCCAACCAGGCCGCGCAACCACGGCATGCCTCACCTCATCAACAGGACTGCCACGACCTGGGCGGCTGCCACCACGAGAAGAGGCGCCACCGCAGCCGCGAAGGGCCGCGGCGGGGGTCACAGTGTGCTTGCGGGGATGGCCACGCCCCCTCTTGGGAGGCGGTGAGCCGGGCCCCTCTTGGTGAGCCTTTCCTTTCTCCGCAGCCGAGAGCCTCTTCGCAGGCGCCATGGGTGTCGCTGCCGGCAGTGGAGCAAGGAAGAAGAAGAAGCGGGAGAAGCAAAGGAAGAGATGGGTGACGGGGGCTCCGCCCCCCACTTCCCATTTATAGCCAACGGGAGGCCAACTGCCGGCCTCCACAATCTACGGTAATAATGATCTTTTTCTGCATGCAGCAAGGACCCGTCAAGTCGGGCAGTTGCCGAGGCGGCATGGGGAAGCGGAGACGCCCACGTCCAATCAATCGCCACACGTCAAGCGGGGCCACAGGCTATTGGGTCCCGCGGCGCTCCGAACTTGCCCTTTGGCTTCGCCTCGAAGCCAAGCCCGAGCGCGCCTTGGGCCCGGGGGCTACTGTCGGTGTTCTAGGAACGGGGGTCCCCAGACTTGCCTGCCTGCGGCCCACAGCGTGGCTCCACCAGCGGCCCTGTACGGCCCATCTTCACCAGCAAACACTCAAGACCCTCGCGAGGGGCCAAGCCTCGCGAGGCGGACAACACAAGACCTCCTCAGGGGCGGCCTCACCAGGCTGGCTCGTGAGGGTCGGAGAGATCAAGGCAAGGGACACCTCGCGAGGTTTACGTGACGCAAGCTATGACGACTGGAGCCAGGCGGGCGCCAGCGCACGCGGTGTCCTTGTTTCCTCTTTGGTGCTAAAGAGGCAAGCGCAGGCAAGGAGTCCCGAGGCATCAGGCAAAGGTTTCCATATTGGTGCAACAAGACCAAGACCAGCAGGACAGCAGGACGGAGGTCACAGTGGAGCCCAAGACGGCGTCACCCCCATAGCCTTTGGAAGGTGAAGAGTACTTTTGTCGGGATAACTTGTACTAGTTGTCTCCCTTCGAATTTGGCCGTTGTGGGATCCCTTCCCGCTCAATATTTGGGAAGAGGACCAGGGCCTCTATATATAGGACTACCACCGCCATAGAAGGGGATAAGCTCATCCAGATCATCCCGGACCACACAAGCTCACCGAGCACAAGAACACCTCTCATCAGGAGGTTGTTCTTCCCTTGTAACTGTTCATCCTCAGCCCAAGTGGCAATCCACCACACCACACTGGAGTAGGGTATTACACCACAACGGTGGTCCGAACCAGTATAAATCTTGTGCCTCGTGTTCTTTGGGCTCGTCGAGCTAGGCCGTGAGATTGTGGAGTGTGTGAGCTAGAGAGGGGGAGAGATATTTGTGCGCACCCCAGTGTTCAAACCTCAAGGGTTTTGCCGGAACCCGAAATCTAACAATGATGGATTTGTGTTTCGTGCTAACAAGCTATGCATTCCAGCTAGCTCCGTTCGTTTTTTGTTGTTGTAGGAGGTGCATGGAGGAGGATTAATGGGACGCTTTTGTGTGACGAAGACGGAGGATATACTTGCTACACATTTCTTTTGGCCAAAGATGAGACGGGATGTTGAGCGTTTTGTTGCTTGCTGCACTACATGTCAAAAAGCTAGGTCATGACTCAATCCTCATGGTTTGTATATGCCTTTGCCTATACCTAGTGTTCCTTGGGAGGATATATCTATGGACTTTGTTTTAGGTTTACCTCGAACAAAGAAGGGGAGGGATAGCATATTTGTTCTCATGGATAGGTTCTTGAAAATGGCACACTTTAGACCTTGTCATAAAAGCGATGATGCTGTTAATGTTGTTGATTTGTTCTTTCATGAAATTATTCGCTTGCATGGTGTGCCAAATACTATTGTTTTAGATCATGATACTAAATTTCTTAGCCACTTTTGGAGATGTTTATGGGCTAAGTTGGGGACTAAACTGCATTTTAGTAATACATGTCACCCCAAACTGATGGACAAACTGAAGTAGTCAATAGAACATTGTCTACTATGCTTAGGGCTGTTTTGAAGAATAACAAGAAAATGTGGAAAGAATGCTTGCCTCATATTGAATTTGCTTATAATCATTCATTGCATTCTACTACTAAGATGTGCCCTTTCGAAATTGTGTATGGTTTCCTTCCTCGTGCACCTATTGATTTATTGTCTCTTCCTTCTTCGGAGAAGGTTAATTTTGATGCTAAAAAATATGTTGATTTGATATTAAAAATGCATGAGCTAACTAAGGAGAACATTGAGCGTATGAATGCTAAATATAAACTTGCTGGAGATAAGGGTAGAAAATGTGTTGTCTTTGCACCTGGAGATCTTGTTTGGTTACATTTGCGTAAGGATAGATTTCCTGATTTGCGCAAATCAAAGCTAATGCCATGTGCTGATGGTCCATTTAAGGTGTTAGAGAAAATAAATGATAATGCATATAAACTTGAGCTGCCTACAAATTTGGGGGTTAGTCCCACTTTTAACATTGCAGATTTGAAGCCTTATTTGGGTGAGGAAGATGAGCTTCCATCGAGGAAGACTTCATTTCAAGAAGGGGAGGATGATGAGGACATCAATACCATTGTTACACCCACAGCCCCTACTGCTATATATACTGTACCAATTACTAGAGCTCGCGCACGCCAATTAAATGATCAGGTACTTTTGTTTCTTGGTAATAATTCTAATGTTCATGAGAATATGATGCTGCCTAAATTGGATAAATTTGTTTTGCTTACAAATGAAGGGCCCGGCATGGATAAGAAGGATGAACACTGGAGCAAGACCTAGCATGGATATGATGGCATGTGCAAGAGGAACAAGAACGGAGTTACAAGTGATGATTTCAGGACATTGAAGCCACCATAAGGAGTGCATGAAGCCTTGGACGAACTATAAAAGATGCCACTTCATAAATTTCGTCCAAAGGCTATTCTAGGTGTTGCGTCACCTTATTATTTGGCCAGGCAATGTAATTTCGAAATACTTAAGTATAGGCTGTTTTTAGAGTCCGTATGTGCGGGGAAACAAGAGTTAGTGTTGGTTTCAGACCCCTCCTCCAAGGGCCATGAAATTCCCCCCTCTTCCTCCATATATACAACCCTTAGGGCATAGTTTAGACTTTGGGTTTTGTTTAGACAAAAAGCTTGCCACAGCTGCAACTTCGCGTACTTCGTTTGTGTTCAACGACCAGACCAAGGCGTCACAGAACCCCACTTGATCAATAAAGATTTCCTCTTTTATTCGCAATATCCAGATTGTAATTTATGTTTCTTGCTTGTTCTCCGTTTGCTTGCAAGAAATAGACCCTCGTGGTTAGGTTGATCGTACTCTGGCGTGGTCAATAACCTCTCGGAGTTGGTTTAGCGATTTCTAAGGCGTGACGTCCTTGCACGGTCGTAGTCGGATCGTCAAAGTCTACTCCACCATAAATGATAGCCACCCTCTCATCGAAAGACGGGACACCTTTGCCTCTATAACCATATCTAATAAATTACGGTTACAACATTCAGACACACCATTACGCTGTGGTGTTCCAGGTGGCGTGAGTTGTGAAACTATTCCACATTGTTTCAAATGAAGTCCAAACTCATAACTCAAATATTCGCCACCGCGATCAGATCGTAGAAACTTTATTTTTTGGTTAGACGATTCTCTACTTCACTCTGAAATTCTTTGAACTTTTCAAATGTTTCAGACATGTATTTCTGTCGGTGTACTAAAGTAGGGGTACCCTTAGTACCCCGAACTTGTGCACGGGCAGTCGCAGCATCCCGCGGCAAGGCTTGACGGGCGACCGCCAAGATCCTCCGTGGTCCCCTTGAAGACCATTCAAGAACAAAGTACTCAAGACAAGACCCCGGCAAGAGGAGCTCGCCGGGAAGGCTATCAGAAGCGTCCCAAGGCCCCGGCAAGAGGCGCTTGCCGGGAAGGCTGACCAAGGCATACCAAGGAAACTTGCCGCGGCACCCCACGCGCCCTGGCAAGGCCCGGTGAGCGACAAGCTCCCGGACCTACACGATAAGACGACGACAGCGGCAAAGAGCTTGCCGCGGGAAGCCCCCACTTCGTGCCCGCGCTCCAGCACATCCACCCACGCGTCGCTCTGGGGCCCTCCCAAGCACACGTGGCGGAAGGCTGCGCAGCTGAGGTGCGAGGTGGCAAGCAGGCGCTGGCAAGACAACCACCGTGGCTGACGGTGGCTTCTCTAGCAAGCCCCTTTCGGCACTGTTAGGGCGACACAGACGGGCATTTAATGCTCTTGTCCCCTGCCGTCAGGGTTAGGTATGATAACACTGTAGCAGCTAGCTGTGCCTACTACAGCACCTAGCTGTGCCTACCACCACTCTTCCACTTTTGCCCTCCGTTGCCCTATGTCGGTAACCCCTTGCGCATATAAAAGGAGGCCCGGGGCAACTGAGAGAGGGGTTAGACACTTCGAACACTCTGGCTAGGGGTTAGAACACTCTCGCTAGGGGTTAGACACTTCGAACACTCTCGCTCGGGGTTCAGCAATTCCACACACTCACGCTCGATCTCGCTCCCGAGCTAGAAAGCAATACAATCCACAAAGCAGGAGTAGGGTTTTACGCATCCGTGCGGCCCGAACCTGGGTAAATCGCCCGTGTGCTTCGCCTCGATCTGCTCTTTGCGCGACCTCCGCCCCCCGCCGAACCAAAAGGGACCCCGGTCCCATAGGTGCCCGAGGATCAGCAGCCCCGGCATCTCTGGCGCGCCAGGTAGGGGGCGTCGAAGTTGTGTGAACCAGATCCGGCGTTCTTGCGGGCTAGATCTTCATCTTCTTCATAGATCTTCGCCATCTTCATCAACATGCCACCGAAGAAGAAAGTTTCAGAGGCAGCTGCTCCGTCCGCGCCGAGCCACCCACCGCCGGAGCAAACGGATGGTGGGGTAGGCGCCGGCGGAAGAGCACGCATCGACGAGGGAACTCATGGTGCTGCCAGGTCCCAGGGCAAGGCTGCGCTGCCCATCGGCGGCGTGGCCGGCTCCCACAACGACCGGGCGCACTCCAAGACCTCGGCGTCCGTGCATGCACCGCGCCCATCCCAGGAGGCGCGGGACCGGCAGCGTCATGGTACTCACGGTACCATGCGCTCGCTGGATCAAGATCGAGCTGGTGGATCCCGGAGTGCTCAGGACCACCATGCACGCCAACCTGCTGGCGCGAGCGAGACACGGTCGCCTGGACGAGATACTGCTCCTTCTAACATAGTTAGAAGTCCGAGCTTATCCCGCTCCTCACACCGTTCGCCACCGCCGCCCGCCACCGCAGCAGAAGCTCTAGCGCGAGCTCAGCTGCTCCTGGACTACCCTCCAGCGGCGGACAAGGTCGACGACTGGAGGGCCACAAGCCAGAGTCTCATCGGCTTCGCCAACGGCGACGCTCCTCGGCAGCCGACCACGCCGCAGCCGCAGCGAGTCAGCCAGGCGCGAACCGGTGGTGACAAGACCGGTGGGGGTGCAACCTCTGTGCACTTCCCGCCCCGAAGGCCGAGATCGCCGACCTGCCGGATCCGCCTCGACAGCGACTCCACCGCGTCGTCAGATCCGCGAGCTCGTCGCGATCAGCGCCAAGTTCTTCAAGAACGACGGCAAGAGGACGCTCGTACTCGCATCGAGCGGCGAAGAGAAGCGCGACGTCAACCAGACCAGCGTGCTGGGCCCTCTGTTGACATGCACGCGCCGGGGGAACCAGGCAACTTGCCGTACACGGTAGGTTGCCCTGCGTTCACTCGTGAGCTGCGGCAAGTCCAGTGGCCCAGTACGAAGAACTTCAAGCCAGATGTGCCAGAGAAGTACGACGGCATCGCATCCGTCGGAGTTCCTCAGCATCTACACCATCGCGGTGCAGGCTGCTGGGGGGCGGGACGACAAGATCCTTGCCAACTACTTCCCGTTGGTGCTCAAGCCCAACGTCAGGTCCTGGCTCATGCACTTGCCGGACAACTCCATATCCTCCTGGGCTGAGCTGTGCCATCAGTTTGTCGGCGCCTTTACAGGCGGCCACAAACCTCATGGCCAAGAGAGTGATCTCCATCTGCTCGTCTAGAAGGAAGGGGAGCCCCTGCGCAAGTACATCCAGAGGTTCAGCTGTGTACAGTACAACATCCCAGACGTCCACCCCGCCGCGGTCATCAGCGCGTTCCATCAGAACGTGCGTAACCGCAGGATGCGGGAGGAGATGGCGATGTGCCGGATTAGGGACGTCAGCGAGCTGTACGCCCTGGCCAACAAATGTGCACGTGCTGAGGAAGGGAGGAGACTCCCCGGAGAGAAGACCGGAGCAGAAGGATCTGACAGCGAAGATGCTGCCCCGGCAAAGAAAAACCGGCGGCGCAACAACAGGAAGAAGCAGAACAAAGAGGTGCTAGTCGTTGAGCAGTCCGGCGATGAAGGTGGCGCCAAGAAGGCTACAGTTGGTTGCTCCGGCAAGGAAATTGCCGCGTGCACCAACTGCCAGGCCGTGGCAGCCGCCGACAAGCAGGACGGCTCCGACAAGCACTACTGCAAGATTCACCGCACCAAGGGCCATGACCTCCAGAACTGTAAGAAAGTCGAGCAGCTTGTCCAGCAACAGAGGGCTGAGTACGAGCGGCGCGACAAGGAGAGAGCCCAAGGGCATGCCGAGAAACTCGGCCAGAAGCGCACCGTCCAGGGAGAACGCCGCGGCAAGGCTAAGCAGCGGCAAGGAGACAGACCTCCCCGCAGTCGCGACAAGGATGAAGACGACGGCGACAGCGACGAAGACCTGGATGATGTTGAGACCAGTGAGCAGGAGTTTCATAAAGCCACAGAGGTCTTGTGTGTTGACGGTGGTGCTTCTCTGCATACCTCGCACCGCCGACTCAAAGAGTGGGTGCGGGAGGTTAATGCAGCAGAACCACCCATCGAATCATGCAAGCTTCTGAAGTGGTCCAGCACGCCTATCATCTTTGACATTGAGGATCACCCTGATCGCACAACTGCGGTTGGGTGTTTGCCAATGTTGGTATCACCAACTATCCACAACCTCAAAGTCACCAAGATGCTAGTTGACGGCGGGGCCGGCTTAAATCTGATCTCCTCAGCTGTACTCCAAAAACTCCAGATCCCCGACAGCGAGCTCGAAGAGATCGGTATGTTCCAAGGAATCAACCCGGGAAGGAGCAAGCCGAAGGGGAAAGTCACGCTGCCGGTAACATTTGGCAGCGAGCTAAACTTCAGGACTGAGAGGGTCACGTTCGACATTGCCGATATCCCGTTGCCTTACAATGGGATACTTGGCCGTCCAGCACTCGCCAAGTTCATGGCGGCCTCTCATTATGCATACAACATACTGAAGATGCCGGGCCCGATAAGCGTCATCTCTGTCCCTGGCGACAGGAAGGATGCGCTTATCTGTGCCAACAAGATCTACCGGGAAGCAGCAGCCATGGCAGAACTCAATCCACTTGCCGCTGAAGCTCCCGGGGGAAAGAAGACCAAGTCCGGCAAAGGCTCTGATGCCCACTCCGGCAAGCGCACCTCTTCGGAGTGCTGCGCTGCCGTCGAGGACGCACCATTGAGCTCCACCGGCAAGAAGACCAAGTCCGGCAAAAGCTCTGATGCCCACTCCGGCAAGCGCACCTCTTCGGAGTGCTGCGCTGCCGTCGAGGACGCACCATCGAGCTTCACCGGCAAGAAGACCAAGTCCGGCAAACGCTCTGATGCCCACTCCGGCAAGCGCGCCTCTTCGGAGTGCTGCGCTGCCGTCGAGGATGCACCATCGAGCTCCACCGGCAAGCACAAGAAGACGATGGCAGCTCCGCTAGAGACAAAGAAGGTGTCCGCCAAGGAAGACGGCGCTGGTGGTACCTTCACCATCAGTGCCACGCTTGATCCTAAATAGGAAAGCGCGCTCATTGCTTTCCTGTGGGCGAATGTCGACGTGTTTGCATGGCAACCGTCTGACATCCCCGGTGTTCCCAGGAAAGTGATTGAGCACCACCTTGCCGTCTGTCCTCATGCGCGGCCCGTCAAGCAGAAAGTTCGGAAGCAGGCGGTGGAGCGCCAAGAATTCATTGCGGAGGAAATCAAGAAATTGGAAGCAGCAGGCCTCGTCAGAGGAGTGCTCCATCCTACGTGGTTGGCCAATCCTGTAGTCGTGCGCAAGGCAAATGGGAAATGGAGGCTTTGCATCGATTTTACCGATGTTAACAAAGCTTGTCCCAAAGACCCATTTCCTTTGCCGCGCATTGACCAGATTGTTGACTCCACAGCTGGATGTGATTTGCTTTCATTTCTTGATGCCTACTCCGGATATCATCAGATCTTCATGGCAGAGGAGGATGAAGAGAAGACCGCATTTATTACTCCATGTGGCACGTACTGTTTCGTACGGATGCCTTTCGGATTAAAAAATGCTGGTTCGACATTCGCAAGAGTAGTCCATATTGCTCTTGGGCGACAAATACACAGAAATGTGGAAGCCTACATGGATGATATAGTGGTCAAGAGCAAGGACAGAGCGACCCTGCTCCAAGACTTAGACGAGACCTTTGCAAATCTGCGCAAGGTCAGCCTCAAGCTCAACCCAGAGAAGTGTGCGTTTGGGGTCCCCTCCGGCAAGCTTCTCGGGTTCTTCATGTCTCAGCGTGGGATTGAAGCCAATCCCGACAAGATCAAGGCCATTGAGCAGATTGAAGCACCAAAGCGCGTCAAGGATGTACAGAAACTTGCCGGTTGCGTGGCTGCTCTCAGCAGGTTCATCTCTCGGTCTGCTGAGCGCGCCCTGCCGTTTTTCAAATCATTGAAAAAGGCAGGTCCAATGAAATGGACTCCAGAAGCGGAGGCTGCGCTGCAAGACCTGAAGAGATACCTGTCCTCCCCTCCAATACTTGTCGCACCTAAACCGCAAGAGAAGTTGCTGTTGTACATAGCGGCAACCAATCAGGTGGTTAGTGCTGCGTTAGTGGCAGAGAGGGAGGCGGATGATGACCCAGCAACCACGACAAGCGCATCCAGCGACAAGCAGGAGGCTTCCCCGGCAAGCTCTGGTCCTCACAAAGATGAACCTACGCTGATACACGAGGAGATACGGAAGAAAATGGTGCAGCGCCCAGTTTACTTTGTTAGTTCCCTCCTGCAGGGGGCTAGGTCAAGGTACTCTGGTGTGCAGAAACTGCTTTTCGGCCTTCTCATGGCCTCGAGAAAGCTGCGCCATTACTTCCAAGCACATGAGATCACAGTTGTCACTCGCTTTCCGCTGAAGAGGATACTGCATAATCCTGAAGCGACAGGCAGGATTGCTGAGTGGGCACTGGAACTGTCAAGCTTTGGCCTCAAGTTTGAAAGCACTTCAACTATCCAGAGCAGAGCATTGGCAGAGTTCATAGCAGAGTGGACGCCAACACCAGATGAAGAAATTTCAGAAACGAGCCTCCCCGACAAAGAAGCAAGCAAAGAGTGGCTGATGTACTTTGATGGTGCCTTTTCGCTACAAGGCGCCGGCGCTGGTGTGCTGCTTGTCGCACCCACCGGTGAGCACCTCAAGTACATAGTCCAGATGCACTTTCCCAAGGAGCAAGCAACCAATAATACTGCAGAGTATGAAGGCTTGCTTGCCGGTCTCCGGATCGCGGCAGACCTTGGGATCAAGAAGCTCATTGTCAGGGGTGACTCACAGCTTGTCGTCCGCCAAGTAAACAAGGATTATCAGAGTCCGTTGATGGAAGCTTACGTTGACGAAGTGAGAAAGCTAGAAGAGCGCTTTGACAGCCTGCAAATGGAGCACGTTCCGAGAGCTCAGAACGCCATTGCGGATGGCCTGTCAAAGTGCGTCGCACTTAAGCTACCTGTGGAACCAGAGACCTTTGTGCTCAAGCTGACTCAACCGTCCGTAACACCATCAACTAGACAGAGCAAGAAGAGGAAGTTTATTCCTGGTGACTATTTGCCGGCAGAGCTTCCCGAAGCCGCCGCTAAGAAGGTCCCCAAGATCAACGCCAAGAATGCTGAGGAGCCAGATGCTCCGGCAAGCCCTAGGGCTTGTTCCGTTGAAGCAGAGGCTCCCGACGGGTTTAGCTCCGGCAAACTTGTTGGGGAACGTCAAGCTCCGGCAGAGACGCAACTTCTCGCCGTAGAAGCGGATGTTCCCGCAGCAGTCCCCAAGATCAACGCCAAGAATGCTGAGGAGCCAGATGCTCCGGCAAGCCCTAGGGCTTGTTCCGTTGAAGCAGAGGCTCCCGACGGGTTTAGCTCCGGCAAACTTGTCGGGGAACGTCAAGCTCCGGCAGAGATGCAACTTCTCGCCGTAGAAGCGGATGTTCCCGCAGCAGTCCCCAAGATCAACGCCAAAAACGCTGAGGAGCAAGATGCTCCGGCAAGCCCCACGGTTTGTTCCGTTGAGGCAGAAGCTCCCGACAAATTTTGCTCCGGCAAGCTTGTCGAGGAACGTCAAGCTCCGGCAGACCCGCAGTTTCTTGCCGTAGAAGCGGATGTTCCCGCAGCGGCAGATTTGCCTTTAGTCCTTGTTGTCGAGCCACAAGCTCCAGCATGGGCGCAGCAGATTGTCCACTTCCTTCAGACAGGAGAGCTTCCCGAAGAGCAAGAAGAAGCCGAAAGAGTAGCCCGGCAGTCAAGTATGTACCATTTTGTCGACAAGACACTGTACAGAAGAAGACTCAACGGTGTGAAATTGAGGTGTATTCCCCGGGAAGATGGACAAAAGCTGTTGGCAGAGATACATGGAGGCATATGTGTTCATCACATTGGCGCAAGAGCACTTGTCGGCAAAGCCTTCCGGCAAGGGTTCTTCTGGCCAACAGCCCTCCAGGATGCAACTGCACAAGTAACCAAGTGTGAAGCGTGCCAGTTCCATTCCAAGAAGATACACCAGCCAGCTCAAGCTCTACAGACGATCCCTTTATCCTGGCCATTTTCGGTCTGGGGGCTCGACATCCTCGGCCCCTTTCCCCGAGCTGTCGGGGGCTTTGAGTACTTGTACGTTGCAATCGACAAGTTCACAAAGTGGCCGGAAGTGGAACCAGTGAGGAAGGTGACCGCACAGTCAGCAGTCAAGTTCTTCAGGTCGATTGTTTGCCGCTTCGGGATCCCTAACCGGATAATCACCGACAACGGTACACAATTTATGAGCCACACCTTCATGCAGTACATCCAAGATCTTGGCGCCAAAGTCTGCTTCGCTTCTGTTGCTCACCCGAGAAGCAACGGTCAAGCGGAGAGGGCGAATGCCGAGGTGCTGCGCGGGCTCAAGACCAGAACTTTCGACAAGCTGCACAAGTGCGGAAGAAACTGGATCAAGGAGCTACCGGTGGTTCTTTGGTCGATCAGAACGACGCCGAATCGAGCCACCGGACAGACACCCTTTGCTCTAGTCTATGGAGCAGAGGCAGTTACCCCCACGGAACTCGTATACGGGTCACCTCGAGTGCTCGCTTACGATGAGCTTGAGCAAGAGCTGCTGCGGCAAGATGACGCACTGCTCCTTGAGGAAGACCGTCTTCAGGCTGCTGTGCGAGCTGCTCGCTACCAGCAAGCTTTGCGTCGCTACCATAGCCGCAAAGTTAATGACAGAAGTCTCGAGGAAGGCGACCTTGTTCTTCGGCGCGTTCAGTCGGCCAAGAATAACAACAAGTTGACGCCGAAGTGGGAAGGCCCTTACCGGGTGAAACGAGTCACTAGGCCTGGCGCTGTCCGCCTTGAGACCGAAGATGGCATTCCGGTGAGCAACTCCTGGAACATCGAGCATCTTCGTAAGTTTTACCCATAAGGTGCGGTTGTCGGGCCCTGCCCGGCAACCACCTTTCTGTACAAGTCTTGCCGCTGTTGCATGTAATCCTTTGTACAGAGCCAGGCGCAGACCCTGAGCACCAGAGATTGAAGCGCTGGCATACCCCGGGGTTATAGCATGCATGCTAGGTTGAGTCTCGTCCTTGGTTAGGGTTGATAGTCCCTAACAGCGGCTAACCCCTAACTTAGAGGTCGAGTGTCTGTCCTTCTGCTCTTCTTTCGTTCGCAGGGCTCGCATATCCTGGCCAGACTGCTTGAAGGACGAAAAGGAGAAGAAGAGCGCGCCAGCACCTAGGCCCCGGTGAGCCAGTGTCGCTGGGGGCTGCAGGTGCAAAGTTTCATCCCCGGCAAGCCAGAATTGCCGGGGGCTGCGATATCAGATAAGTCTTTTGTCCCTCTTCATGCATCCTCTTATGGACTGGGGAATGCGAAACCGCGTTTCTTCCCGAAAACTACCGTGCTCCCTCAACTCTAGGCCCTGGAGCGCGTTCCCGGGGCCAAGTTCGGGCGTAGTCGCGGCAGCAAAGGGATGAAACGGGAGGGCCGCACCCACCTCGTTCCCGTCTCCGTCAAAGGCGTGAGAAAGGTCGAGCGACGTGGGAAGGCGGCAGGGCCTGTTGCCGGGAAATGGAATGTCTGTCCGAGAGACACCAAGGATTTGCTCCTTGGCGTGGGTTCAACCCGCGAGACAAATACCCCGGCAAGCATCCCCTTTTCATTAAAAAACATCCCATACAGGTACAGTCCATAGAGGATGAAAAACATGAAAGAGAGGATTACAAGTTTTTAGATACAGCTAAGGCCCGAAGGCTTACAATTAAAAAGATAAGGTGCCCGTAATCCCTTTCCTGTCCCTCTCTTCAGGAGGTAGGTCAAGGAGACGAAAAGGGGAAAGGGGCGCCAAGGCGAGCTACAGGTGCCAGAAGACACCAAGAGAACATCCCGGGGACCGGACGGTGATGGCGATGCCGGGAGAAGGGTGCGAAGGAGGGGCGGCAGAATGTCAGCACGCTGTCGAGGGCACCACGCCCTCGTACTCCGACCTGACGGCCTTGTCGCCAGCCCTCTTCCCCTTCCGCGGCCTCCCTACGCTAGCCGCCCAAGGAGACGCCCCCGGGGAGTTCAAGAAGCCGGCGGCGCGGATGATGGGGGTCGCCGGTGCCGCACGAGACGACGCCCGACACCTAGTCGGAGCCGCCATCCTGCCGCCCGCCACCCTCACCATCACTGCCGCTCTCCTCCTCGTCACTCTCGCTCGAGGAGGAGCCTTCGCTATCAGAGGAGCTGTCCACGCAGCAATTCGCCCGGGTGCCGAAGCACCCGAAGACCTTGACGGAGAGGAGATCGCCCTCCACCAGCTTAAAATGGAGGGTGAACCCCTCCATCAGGCTGTGGATGCGGGCGAATGTCTTCCACCCTCGGTCAAGATACATCACACCAGGGGCTGGGAACACAACACGGACTCGCGTGCCGCTGATCCCACAGCCCGTCATATGCAGTCTCAGCGTCTCGGGCGGGTCCAACTTCATCGCGCTCGCGAACAGAGCTGGAAGCCAGAGGCGGCGATGAGGCGCCCGGCGTAGCTTGACGAAGAACTCGCAAGGGTTGTCCCCTATATGGACCGCCGCGGGGGGAGGAGTCGCCGGCGGAGGCAAAGCTGGCGCGCCGCCCCGTCCGCCTCCTCCCCGAGCGCCTCGACCTCGTCCTCGACCTCGTCCACGACCTCGCCCCCTCCCTCTTCCCCTTATGGCTGGCTCTGCCACCACGAGCGCGGAAGAGGGAAGGGTGCATTGTCTGGCGGCGACCCTCGCCGCCACCGATGAAGGCCCAGGGTTCCCTTTCTCCATGGCGAATGAGAGAAAAGGGAGCCGAAGCTGAAGAAAGGAGGAGATGAGAAGGTGCGGGCTTCGGTGCTCCCTTCCCGCTCCTTATAAAGGAGCGAAGTGGGAGCCCGGCCGCCCCGCTCAGCGAATCAAGGCACGGGAAGAGCAGGGAGGCGGGCCGACCCGCTACCTCTGCTCGCAACGGCCCAGATTCCCACCTCCACCGTCCGTGACCCCAAGCGCATGGGAGCCGCGTGGCGAAGGTGCAGAACCGAGGCGACGGATGAGGCGGCCTCGCCCTACCCCGTGATCTCGGGGAGTGGACACCTCGGAAACCGCGCACCGGCCCCGTCCAGTAAATGCACCACGCCCCCACGCCTACCTCCGTTTAGAGAGGAGGGCGTGGGCCGTCCCCTGCATCATGGCCTGACGCATGCTCGCGGGGCTTAACCCCGCGCACGCCGCCCGCGTCACCCACGGCTCCGCGTTTGACGCATGCCGTTCGAGGCGTGCGCGGGGGAAACGGAGAGATATACGGCGTGACCCAGGCCGCGCGTGCCCGTGCACTATTTTGGGCCTGGCCCAACAGCGCTCGGCACCGTGTCTGGCCCAGGCCCGGGGGCTCCTGTCGGTGTACTAAAGTAGGGGTACCCTTAGTACCCCAAACTTGTGCACGGGCAGTCTCAGCATCCCGCGGCAAGGCTTGCCGGGCGACCGCCAAGATCCTTCGTGGTCCCCTTGAAGACCATTCAAGAACAAAGTACTCAAGACAAGACCCCGGCAAGAGGAGCTCGCTGGGAAGGCTATCAGAAGCGTCCCAAGGCCCCGGCAAGAGGCGCTTGCCGGGAAGGCCGACCAAGGCGTACCAAGGAAACTTGCCGCGGCACCCCACGCTCCCCGGCAAGGCCCGGTGAGCGACAAGCTCCCGGACCTACACGACAAGACGACGACCGCGGCAAAGAGCTTGCCGCGGGAAGCCCCCACTTCGTGCCCGCGCTCTAGCACATCCACCCACGCGTCGCTCTGGGGCCCTCCCAAGCACACGTGGCGGAAGGCTGCGCAGCTGACGTGCGAGGTGGCAAGCAGGCGCTGGCAAGACAACCACCGTGGCTGACGGTGGCTTCTCTAGCAAGCCCCTTTCGGCACTGTTAGGGCGACACAGACGGGCATTTAATGCTCTTGTCCCCTGCCGTCAGGGTTAGGTATGATAACACTGTAGCAGCTAGCTGTGCCTACTACAGCACCTAGCTGTGCCTACCACCACTCTTCCACTTTTGCCCTCCGTTGCCCTATGTCGGTAACCCCTTGAGCATATAAAAGGAGGCCCGGGGCAACTGAGAGAGGGGTTAGACACTTCGAACACTCTGGCTAGGGGTTAGAACACTCTCGCTAGGGGTTAGACACTTCGAACACTCTCGCTCGGGGTTCAGCAATTCCACACACTCACGCTCGATCTCGCTCCCGAGCTAGAAAGCAATACAATCCACAAAGCAGGAGTAGGGTTTTACGCATCCGTGCGGCCCGAACCTGGGTAAATCGCCCGTGTGCTTCGCCTCGATCTGCTCTTTGCGCGACCTCCGCCCCCCGCCGAACCAAAAGGGACCCCGGTCCCATAGGTGCCCGAGGATCAGCAGCCTTGGCAATTTCATTAAGTAGATATACCCATACCTGCTTAAATCATCTGTGAGGGTTAGAAAATAATGATACCCGCCGCATGCCTCAACACTCATTGGACCACATACATCGGTATGTATTATTTCCAATAAGTCATTACCTCGCTCCATTGTTCCGAGGAACGGAGTTTTTAGTCATCTTGCCCATGAGGCATGGTTCGCAAGTATCAAATGATTCATAATCAAGTGATTCCAAAAGTCCATCTGCATGGAATTTCTTCATGCGCTTTACACCAATATGACCTAAACGGCAGTGCCACAAGTATGTTGCACTATCATTATCAACTTTGCATCTTTTGGCATCAATATTATGAATATGTGTATCACTACGATCGAGATTCAATAAACCATTCACCTTGGGTGTATGAGCACAGAAGGTTTTATTCATGTAAATAGAACAACAATTATTCTTTGAATTAAATGAATAACCGTATTGCAATAAACATGATCTAATCATATTCATGCTTAGCGCAAACACCAAATAACATTTATTTTAGGTTCAACACTAATCCCGAAGGTAGAGGGAGTATGCGATGGTGATCTTATCAACCTTGGAATCTCTTCCAACACACATCGTCACTTCGCCAGCAACTAGTGTATGTTCATTTTGTAACTCCTTGTTTCAAGTTACTAATCTTAGCAACTGAACCGGTATCAAATACCCAAGGGCTACTATGAACACTAGTAAAGTACACATCAATAACATGAATATCAAATATACCTGTGCTCACTTTGACATCCTTCTTATCCGCCAAGTATTTGGGGCAGTTCCACTTCCAGTGACCATTTCCTTTCAGTAGAAGCACTCAGTTTCAGGCTTGGGTCCAGCTTTGGGCTTCTTCCCGAGAGTGACAACTTGCTTGCCATTCTTCTTGAAGTGACCTTTCTTTCCCTTGCCCTTTTTCTTGAAACTAATGGTCTTATAAATCATCAACACTTGATGTTCTTTCTTGATTTCTACCTTCACCAATTTCAACATCGCGAAGAGCTTGGGAATCGTTTTCGTCTTCCCTTGCATATTATAGTTCATCATGAAGTTCTAGTAACTTGGTGACAGTGACTAGAGAACTCTGTCAATCACTATCTTATATGGAAGATTAACTCCCACTTGATTCAAGTGATTGTAGTACCCAGACATTCTGAGCACATGCTCACTGGCTGAGCTATTCTCCTCCATCTTGTAGGCAAAGTACTTTGTCAGAGGTCTCATACCTCTCGACACAGGCATGAGTCTGAAATACTAATTTCAACTCTTGGAATATCTCATATGCTCCGCGGCGTTCAAAACATTTTTGAAGTCCCGGTTCTAAGCCGCAAAGCATGGCGCACTAAACTATCAAGTAGTCATCATATCGAGCTTGTCAAACATTCATAAAATCTGCATCTGCTGCTGCAATAGGTATGTCACCTAGCAGTGCATCAAGGACTTAATTCTTCTGTGCAGCAATGAGGATAATCCTCACGGACCCAGTCCGCATCATTGCTACTATCATATTTCAACTTTTCTCTAGGAACATATCAAAAAATATAGGAGCTATATCGCGAGCTATTGATCTACAACATAGATATGCAAACACTATCAGGACTAAGTTCATGATAAATTAAGTTCAATTAATCAAATTACTTAAGAACTCCCACTTAGATAGACCTCCCTCATGTCATCTAAATGATACGTGATCCAAATCAACTAAACCATGTCCGATCATCACGTGAGATGGAGTAGTCATCAATGGTGAACATCTCTATGTTGATCATATCTACTATATGATTCATGTTCGACCTTTCTGTCTCTAGTGTTTCGAGGCCATGTCTGTACATGCCAGGCTCGTCAAGTTTAACCCCAGTATTCTGCATGTGCAAAAGTGTCTTGCACCCATTGTATGTGAACGTAGAGCATATCACACCCGATCATCACATGGTGTCTTAGCACGATGAACTGTCGCAACAGTGCATACTCAGGGAGAACACTTATACCTTGAAATTTTAGTTAAGGGATCATATTATAATGCTACCGCCATACTAAGAAAAATAAGATGCATAAAAGATAAACATCACATGCAATCAAAATATGTGACATGATATGGCCATCATCATCATCTTGTGCTTTTGATCTCCATCTCCAAAGCATCATCATGATCTCCATCGTCACTGGCTCGAGACCTTGATCTCCATCGTAGTGTCGTGGTCGTCTCGCCAACTATTTCTTCTGCAATTATCGCTAATGCATAGTGATAAAGTAAATCAATTACATGGTGTTTGCATTTCATACAATAAAGAGACAAACATAAGGCTCCTGGCGGTTGCCAGTAACTTTTACAAAACATGATCGCCTCATACAATAACGTATAACACATCATGTCTTGACCATATCACATCACAACATGCCCTAAAAAAACAAGTTAGACGTCCTCTACTTTGTTGTTGCAAGTTTTACGTGGTTGCTACGGGCTTCTAGAAAGAACCGTTGTTGCCTACGCATCAAAACCACAACGGTGATTTATCAAGTTTGCTGTTTTAACCTTCAACAAGGACCAGCCGCAGTCAAATTTGATTCAACTAAAGTAGGAGAAATAGACACCCGCCAGCCATCTTTATGCAAAACTAGTTGCATGTCTCTCGGTGGAACCGGTATCATGAACGTGGTCATGTAAGGTTGGTCCGGGCCGCTTCATCCAACAATATCGCCGAATCAAAATAAGACATTTCTGGTAAGCAGTATGACGATCACCGCCCATAACTCTTGTGTTCTACTCGTGCATATCATCTACGCATAGACCTGGCTTTGGTGCCACTATTGGGAAACGTAGCATGCAATTTCAAAAAAAAATCGTATGCTCACGCTAGATGTATCTAGGAGATGCATAGCAACGAGAGGGGAAGAGTTGTCTACGTACCCTCATAGACCTAAAGTGGAAGCATTTGACAATGTGGTTGATGTAGTCAAACTTCTTCTAGCTGGGTGTCCCTCGTCTTCTTGATCTCCCTCGTTCTGCACACGTTCAAGTTCTGCACACGTTCAGCGCGATGATGTCCCTCGTCTTCTTGATCCGGCTAGGTGTCGAGGAAGTAGATGAGTTTCATCAACATGACAACATGGTGACGGTGATGGTGAAGTGACTGCGCAGGGCTTCGGCTAAGCACCGCGAGAATATGACTGGGTGTAAACTGTGGAAGGGGGCGCTACACACGGCTAACAATTGATGTCTTGTGTGTTCTAGGCGCCCCCTCCCCACATATATATAGGTGGGAGGGGAGGAGAGGCAGTCAGGGGCGCCCTAGGGTTGGTCGCCGCAACCTAGGGACTTTCAATTTGATTCTTTGAAACTTCCAACTCTCTTTCTTAGGATTTTAAGAATTCATTTTATCTTCTCTCATGAAACTCATTGAATTGCATAAAGTTACCGAATTTGAAATATTTCCAAATGGAATTCAAAATCTTTTCAAATCCCTTTTCATTTATTTAAATGGAATAAGTCATATCATCTTCACTCTAGGGTTTTGTGATGAAATGAATTTGAATTCATGGTGATCATAAATGCAAGGGGAAAGTTTGGGGAAGTCATTTCATTCCCTCTCGTTCAACTTTCAAAAGGTTGCAAATTTCACTCAATTTCACACAATCAATCACACAACAATCAAACAAACAATCATAAATATTTATTTAATATAACATTCCAAAATTTAGAATTTTGGGATGTTACAAACCTACCACACTTAAAATGAATCTCGTCCTCGAGATTCGAAGAGGCTAGCAAGAAAAGGTTAGGATTTGGGGGTCTCCTAGCAAATCCATTGATCGGTATGTGATACGTCCATTTTGCATCATGTTTTCTTACTGTTATTTATGATGTTTTTATCCATAATAATGCTTTATGGAGTAATTATAATGCCTTTATCTCTCATAATATGCAAGGTATACACAAAGAGAGAATTCCGGCAGCTGGAAATCTGGACCTGGAAAAGCTACGTCAGGCCACCTATTCTGCACAACTCCAAACAAGCTGAAACTTCACGGAGATTTTTTATTAAATATATGATGAATATTGGAGCAAATAACTACCATAGGGGGCCCACCAGGTGGGCACAACCCACCTGGGTGCGCCAGGGAGCCCAGGCGCGCCTTGGTGGTTTGTGCTCACGCAGGCCCACCTCTAGTGCCCATCTTCTGGTATATAAGTCATTTTGACCTAGAAAAAATAGGGGGAGGACATTCGGGGCGGATCGCTGCCGTCTCGAGGCGAAACTTGGGCAGGAGCACTTTTGTCCTCCGGCGGAGCGATTCCGCGGGAGGAACTTCCCTCCCGGAGGGGGAAATCATCGTCATCATCATCACCAATAACTCTCCCATCCTGGGAGGGCAATCTTCATCAACATCTTCAAAAGCACCATCTCATCTCAAACCCTAGTTCATCTCTTGTGTTCAATCTTGTTACCGGAACTATAGATTGGTGCTTGTGGATGACTAGTAGTGTTGATTACATCTTGTAGTTGATTACTATATGGTTTATTTGGTGGAAGTTTATATGTTCAGATCCAATATTCTATTTAATACCCCTATTATCTTGAGCATGATTATCATTTGTGATTAGTTACTTTTGTTCTTGAGGTCACGGGAGAAATCATGTTGCAAGTAATCATGTGAACTTGATATGTGTTCGATATTTTGATAGTATGTATGTTGTGATTCCCTTAGTGGTGTCATGTGAACGTCGACTACATGACACTTCACCATATTCGGGCCTAAGGTAATGCATTGTGGAGTAGCAATTAGATGATGGGTTGCGAGAGTGACAGAAGCTTAAACCCCACTTTATGCGCTATTCCATAAGAGGCCGATTGGATCGAAAAGTTGAATGCTATGTTAGAATTTATTCTTAATACTTTTCTCGTAGTTGCGGATGCTTGCAGGAGGATTAATCATAAGTAGGAGTTTTGTTCAAGTAAGAACAACACCTAAGCACTGGTCCACCCACATATCAAATTATCAAAGTAGTGAACATAAATCGAACCAACATGGTGAAAGTGACTAGATGAAAATCTCGTGTACCCTCAAGAATGCTTTGCTTATCATAAGACACCGTTTTGGCCTATCCTTTGCCTCAAAAGGATTAGTCTACCTTGCTGCACTTTTGTTACTACTATCGTTACTTGCTCGTTACAAATTATCTTGCTATCAAACTACTCTGCTACTTACAATTTCAGCACTTGCAGACATTACCTTGCTGAAAACCACTTGTCATTTCCTTCTGCTCCTCGTTGGGTTCGACACTCTTACTTATCAAAAAGAGATACAAATGATACCCTATACTTGTGGGTCATCAAGCCTCTTTTCTGGCTCCATTGCCGGGGAGTGAAGCGCCTTTGGTAAGTGGAATTTGGTAAGGAAACATTTATATAGTGTGCTAAAATATATTGTCACTTGTTACTATGGAAAACAATCCTTTGAGGGGTTTGTTTGGGGTATCTTCACCTCGACCGGAACCACAATTAGCTACCCCTCAACCTACTGCATCTACTGAAAATATTGAATATGAAATTTCTTCAGGTATGATAGAACAACTGCTATCTAATCCTTATGCAAGATATGGAACTGAACATCCTGATATGCACTTGATATATGTAGAACAAATTTGTGGATTGTTCAAGCTTGCAGGTTTACCCGTAGATGAAGTTATGAAAAAGGTTTTCCCTTTATCTTTGAAGGGAAAAGCATTGTCATGGTATAGGCTATGCGATGATATTGGATCTTGGAATTGGAATTGTCTGAAATTGGAGTTCCATCAAAAAGTTAATCCAATGCATCTAGTTCATCGTGATCGGAATTATATATATAATTTTGGGCCTCGTAAAGGATAAAGTATCGCATTAGCTTGGGTTGTCTCAAGTTAATGTTACATTTATGCCCCAATCATGAGCTCTCAAGAGAAATTATTATCTAGAACTTTTATGCTCGGCTTTCTCGTAATGATCAAACCATGCTCGATACCTCTTCTGTTGGTTCTTTTATGAAGAAGACTATGGAATTCTGGTGGGATCTTTTGGAAAGAATTAAATTCAACTCTAAAGATTGGGAACTCGAGGAAGGTAAAGAGTCAGGTATTAAACTTAAGTATGATTGTTGTAAATCTTTTATGAATACTGATGCTTTTCAAAAGTTTAGCACTAAATATGGACTTGACTCTGAGATAGTAGCCTCCTTTTGTGAATCATTTGCTACTCATGTTGATCTCCCTAAAGATAAGTGGTTTAAATCCCACCTATTAAAGAAGAAATCAAAGAACCGGTACCAGCTAAAGAAGAAACTGTACTTTATAATGTTGATCCAGTTGTTCCTTCTGCTTATATTGAGAAACCACCTTTCCCTGTTAGGATAACGAAACACGCTAAAGTTTCAATTGTGGTCAACAAAATCTATATTACACTTAAACCTGGTGAACAAATTAAAGTGGAACCTAGTATTTCTATGGTTAAAGATCTCTTGGAAGAAAATGTAGATGGGCATGTTATTTACTTCTGTGAAGAAGCTGCTAGAATTGCCAAACCTGATAGAAAGGATAAACATAGTCTGCCGTTGGCATGCCCGTGGTCTCAGTTAAAATAGGAGATCACTATTATAATGGTTTATGTGACATAGGTGCTAGTGTGAGTGCTATTCCTTACACCTTATATCAAGAAATTATGAATGACATAGCACCCGCAGAGATAGAAGACATAGATGTTACTATTGAACTTGCTAATAGAGACACTATATCACCAATTGAGATTGTTAGAGATGTTGAAGTCTTGTGTGGGAAAATAAAATACCCTGCTGATTTTCTTGTTCTTGGTTCCCCACAAGATGACTTTTGTCCCATTATCTTTGGTAGACCTTTCTAGAACACCGTTAATCCTAGAATAGACTGTGAGAAACAAACTGCTGGTGTTAGTTTTGGTGCTGAGTCTCATGAGTTTAATTTTTCCAAGTTTAGTAGAAAGCTTCATGAAAAAGAATTGCCTAGTAAGGATGAATTAATTGGTCTTGCTTCTATTGTTGTACCACCTATTGATCCTTTAGAACAATATTTGCTAGACCATGAAAATGATTTACATATGCATGAAAGAAATGAAATAGATAAGATTTTCTTTGAACAATGTCCTCTGCTTCAACACAATTTGCCTATTGAAACTCTAGGAGGTCCTCCTCCACCTAAAGGTGGTCCTGTGTTTGAATTAAAACAATTGCCAGACACTTTGAAATATGCTTATCTTGATGAAAAGAAGATACATCTTGTTATTATCAGTGCTAACCTTTCAGAACATGAAGAATAAAGATTATTGAAAGTTCTAAGGAAGCACCAAGCTGCTATTGGATATACTCTTGATGATTGAAAGGGAATTAGTCCCACTCTATGTCAGCAAAAAATTAAAATGGAACCTGATGCTAAACCCGTTGTTGATCACCAACGTCGGTTAAATCCAAAAATGAAGGAAGTGGTAAGAACAGAAATACTAAAAATTCCGGAAGTAGGTATAATCTATCCTATAGCTGATAGTAGATGGGTAAGTCATGTTCATTGTGTCTCTAAGAAAGGAGGTATAACTTTTGTTCCTAATGATAAGAATGAACTTATTCCACAAAGAATTGTTACACGCTATAGAATTGTAATTGATTTTAGAAAATTAAACAAAGCAACTAGAAAAGATCATTACCCTCTGCCTTTTATTGATCAAATGCTTGAAATATTATCTAAGCACACACATTTTTGCTTCCTTGATGGATATTCTGGTTTTTCAAAAATACTTGCTTCTCAACTTGATCAAGGAAAGATCACTTTTACTTGTCCCTTTGGAACCTATGCTTATAGACGTATGCCTTTTGGTTTATGTAATGCACCTGCTACTTTTTAAAGATGTATGACTGCTATATTCTTTGACTTTTGTGAAAAGATTGTTGAGGTTTTCATGGATGACTTCTCTATTTATGGGAAGTCTTTCGATGATTGTTTAAGCAATCTTGATCAAGTTTTGTAGAGATGTGAACAAACAAATCTTGTCTTGAATTGGGAGAAGTGCCACTTTATGGTTAATGAAGGCATTGTCTTGGGTCATAAAATTTCTGAAAGAGGTATTGAAGTGGACAAAGCTAAGGTTGATGCAATTGATAAAATTCCATGCCCTAAAGATATAAAAGGTATTTGTAGTTTCTTAGGTCATGCTGGTTTCTATAGGAGATTTATCAAAGACTTTTCTAAAATTTCTAGGCCTCTTATGGGTCTTTTGCAAAAGGATATTCCTTTTGTTTTTGATGATGATTGTTTAGAAGCCTTTGAAACACTCAAGAAAGCCTTAATTTCTGCACCTATTGTTTAGCCACCTGATTGGAACTTGTCTTTTGAAATTATGTGTGATGCTAGTGATTATGTTGTTGGTGATGTTCTAGGACAAAGAGTTGATAAGAAACTGAATGTTATTCATTATGCTAGTAAAACTCTAGACAGTGCTCAACGAAATTATGCTACTACTGAAAAAGAATTCTAAGCAGTGATGTTTGCTTGTGATAAATTTAGATATTATATTGTTGATTCCAAAGTAATTGTTCACACCGATCATGCTGCTATTAAATATCTTATGGAAAAGAAAGATGCTAAACCTAGACTTATTCGATGGGTTCTCTTGTTACAAGAATTTGATTTACATATCACTGATAGAAAAGGAGCTGAGAACCCTATAGCTGATAATTTATCTAGGCTTGAAAATTTGCCTGATGACCCACCACCTATTGATGATAGTTTTCCTGGTGAGTAGTTAGCTGCAATAAATGTTGCCCATAGCACTCCTTGGTATGCTGACTATGCTAATTACATTGTTGCTAAATATTTACCACCTAGCTTTGCATACCAACAAAAGAAAAAAATTCTTCTATGATTGAAGACATTACTTTTGGGATGAACCACATCTTTATAAAGAAGGAGTAGATGGTATTATTAGACGTTGTGTACCTAAGCATGAATAGGGAGAAATCCTACGAAAATGTCACTCCGAAGCATATGGACGACATCATGCCGGAGATAGAACTGCTCACAAGGTATTGCAATCTGGATTTTATTGGCCTACTCTCTTCAAGCATGCCCGTAAGTTCGTCTTATCTTGTGATGAATGTCAAAGAATAGGTAATATCGGTAAGCATCAAGAAATGCCTATGAACTATTCACTTGCTATTGAACCATTTGATGTTTGGGGATTTGATTACATGGGACCTTTTCCTTCCTCTAATGGGTATACACATATTTTGGTTGCTGTTGATTATGTTACTAAATGGGTAGAAGCTATTCCAACCAGTAGTGCTGATCACAACACCTCTATTAAAATGCTTAAGGAAGTTATTTTCCCAAGGTTGGGAGTCCCTAGATACTTAATGAGTGATGGTGGTTCACACTTTATTCATGGTGCTTTCCATAAAATGCTTGCCAAGTATGATGTTAACCATAGAATCGCATCACCTTATCATCCTTAGTCTAGTGGTCAAGTTGAACTTAGCAATAGAGAAATAAAATTAATTTTGCAAAAGACTATCAATAGGTCCAAGAAGAATTGGTCTAAGAAATTAGATGATGCACTTTGGGCTTATAGAACAGCATATAAAAATCGTATGGGTGTGTCCCCTTATAAAATGGTTTATGGAAAAGCTTGTCATTTGCCTCTTGAGTTAGAACATAAATCATACTGGGCAATCAAAGAGCTCAACTATGATTTCAAACTTGCTGGTGAAAAGAGGTTATTTGATATTAGTTCTTTAGATGAATGGAGAACCCAAGCTTATGAAAATGCAAAATTATTCAAAGAAAAAGTTAAAAGATGGCTTGACAAAAGAATCCAAAAGCTTGAGTTTAAAGTCGGAGAATATGTTCTTTTGTACAACTCCCGTTTCAGATTCTTTGCAGGAAAACTCCTCTCAAAATGGGAAGGCCCCTATGTTATCAAGGAGGTTTATCGGTCTGGAGCCATCAAAATAAATAATTCAGGTACTAACCCGAAGGTTGTCAATGGGCAACAAATAAAACATTATATCTCAGGTACGCAGATTAATGTTGAAAGTAATATTATCCAAAATTTGACACTGGAAGAACACATAAAAGAGTCATTCTGGAACACTCCAGAATCGTGAAAATAAGGAGGTACGTGATACGTAAATAAACGGACTCCGAAAAAGCCGCAAAAATATTTTTTGTCAGTTTTGGAATATTTACAAAAATATGAAAATAAGAAACTTCCAGGAATCGTACACTGGTGGGCACAAGACACCAGGGCGCTGGCGCGCCCAGGTGGGTTGTGTCCACCTAGGACACCTTCCGGACTCCGTTTTTCTATAGTTTGCTTGTCCCCCAAGATAAAAAATCTATATATACTTCCCAAACCTATTAACCACTGTATCATGGAGAAATGATATGTTCTCTTTTCTTGTTGTTTTTTGTCAGATCCCATCTACCATGGCCACCTCAAGCTCCTCCAAGGACAAGTTCTTCAAGAATGTCATCAACCCATATCTACTGGAGGTGGTGCAGCACCCTCAGGTCATCCAAATGCATGAGGGGGTGCTTCCCCTTTGCGATGTGCCATGTCCCAAGGGGTCGGGAACCATGGAGGCCAGGCTTGAAGCTATGGAACAAGATGTCTTCCGGTGCAAGGGGATGGTGGAGCGTGGACTCAACGCCAATAACCTCATGATCACGGACCTCTCCCATGATCTCAAGGTGGATGGCAAGCCCATGAAGGACATTGTCTTCACCCTCAACGAGCAAATCAACTTCCTCCAAAGCCAGATCTAGGATCTCCAAAACCAAGTCTTTGAATATGAGGCGAGGTTTAAAGGTATGAGTTTGGTTGCTAGTTGTAGGACTTGTGAGACTCACTCCTCCTCTTATGATGGTGGACCACTGTCATGGAAATCCGAGGACAAGATCTCTTCACCACCACCTTCTTCTTCATCACCAAAAGAGAATTGAGTATCGGGTATGGGCACTCCCCTTGGCTTTCGCCAAGTTTGGGGGAGGTGCCCCGGTATCATATCATCCCACTATCTTTTTGCCTTTACTTATTTTAGTTCGATCTTTTACTTTAGATGAATAAAAGTTTAGTTCAATCCTTTCTTTTTGAGAGTTTGCTTAGTGATCTATCCTTGTAATCATGTGCAAGATATATGATAAAGTTATTTTGACTTTTTACTTTCTTTACTTTCATGTTGCAAATAAAAGAAAAATATAAAGGAAACAAATAAAAGAAAGGAAATAAATCAAAAAGATCATATACTAATCTTATGGTAGGTGATGACACCACATAAGGAAAGGTATAAGTAGAAAATTATATTAGAGATTGGCAAACATAGCATTGGTCAATGATGCAACTCATGAAAGAATTAATAAGGGAAGATAAGATTCACATATAAATATACTATCCTAGAAATCTTTTGTGATTGTGAGCCCTCATCAAAATATTATATGCCAAAATTGTTGACGTTGGACAAGGAAGACAACTTAATGGTTTATATTTGTTTATATTCACACAGAAGTCATATTGTCATAGATCCTTTAACATGTGGTGCTTGCCCCCTATCTTTGCTAGCCAAAAATTCCGCACTAAGTAGAGATACTACTTGTGCATCCAAAACCCCTTAAACCCAAATCTTATTTTCAAGAGTCCACCATACCTACCTAGGGATTGAGAAAGATCCCTCAAGTAAGTTGTCATCAGTGCAAAAAGGCAAAAAGAAATTGTTTCTAAAAGTGTGAGATCATTTAGTGTAAGAGAAAATTGAGCATTGCATGAACTTGTGAGGGTGAAGAATAAAAGCAACAGACTGCATAATAAAGGTCGCTATCACAAGGGGCAATGCAACGTGATGTTCTTTTGCACTAAGGGGGTGAGCATACAAACAAATAAGCGCATGGCAACCTCTGCTTCCGTCTGCGAAGGGCCTATCTTTTACTTTTATGTATTTACTTTTATGCAAAGAGTCAAAGTTTTCCTTCTATTCCTTTTTAATTTTCTCCTTTGGCAAGCATCATGTGGTGAGGAAAGATCTAGGCACATATGTCCAGTTGAATATAGATAGCATGAGTTATTATTATTGACATCACCCTTGAGGTGAATACATTGGGAGGCGAAACTATAAGCCCCTATCTTTCTATGTGTCCGGTTGAAACGTTTTGCTCATGTGTTCGCGGTGAGTGTTAGCAATCATAGAAGACTATATGATGGTTGAGTGTGTGGACTTGCCTAAAGGCTCCGATATGTGACCCTTCCTGAAAAGATGATGAATTGTAGTTGCAAAGTTGAGTGAGAACATAGTTTGTTGGTTTTGAATAGAGTTTTTGCTTTATACTTCAATAGTGTGATGAATTCTCACTTATTCATGAGAAGTCTATGATAAAAGTTCTTTGATAAAATATTTATGTTTAAGTATGTTGTTGTTATAATAATGAACATGATGCTTCTATGTCCGTATTTTGTTTTTTATCGACACCTCTCTCTCTCTCTGTCTCTCTCTCTAAGCATGTGGACATGTTTTTCGATTTTGATTTTCGCTTGAGGACAAGCGGGGTCTAAGCTTGGGGGAGTTGATACGTCCATTTTGCATCATGTTTTATTACTGTTATTTATGATGTTTTTATCCATAATAATGCTTTTTGCAGTAATTCTAATGCCTTTTCTCTGATAATATGCAAGGTATACACAAAGAGGGAGAATTCCAGCAGCTGGAAATCTGGACCTGGAAAAGCTACGCCAGGCCACCTATTCTGCACAACTCCAAACAAGCTGAAACTTCGCGAAGATTTTTTATTAAATATATGATGAATATTGGAGCAAATAACTACCAGAGGGGGCCTACCAGGTGGGCACAACCCACGTGGGTGCGCTAGGGAGCCCAGGCGCGCCCTGGTGGGTTGTGCTCACCCAGGCCCACCTCTAGTCCCCATCTTCTCGTAAAGTCATTTTGACCTAGAAAAAATAGGGGAAGGACTTTCGGGATGGAGCGCCGCCGTCTCGAGGTGCAACTCGGGCAGGAGCACTTTTGCCCTCCAGCGGAGCGATTTCTCCGGGGGAACTTCCCTCTTGGAGGGGGAAATCATCGTCATCATCATCACCAACAACTCTCCCATCTTGGGGAGGGCAATATTCATAAACATCTTCAACAACACCATCTCATCTCAAACCCTAGTTCATCTCTTGTGTTCAATCTTGTTATCGGAACTATAGATTGGTGCTTGTGGGTGACTAGTAGTGTTGATTACATCTTGTAGTTGATTACTATATGGTTTATTTGGTGGAAGATTATATGTTCAAATCCAATATGCTATTTAATACCCATCTGATCTTGAGCATGATTATCATTTGTGAGTAGTTACTTTTGTTCTTGAGGTCACGGGAGAAATCATGTTGCAAGTAATCGTGTGAACTTGATATGTGTTCGATATTTTCATAGTATGTATGTTGTGATTCCCTTAGTGGTGTCATGTGAACGTCGACTACATGACACTTCACCATATTTGGGACTAAGGGAATGCATCATGGAGTAGCAATTAGATGATGGGTTGCGAGAGTGAGAGAAGCTTAAACCCCAGTTTATGCGCTATTCCGTAAGGGATCGATTGGATCCAAAAGTTTAATGCTATGGTTAGAATTTATTCTTAATACTTTTCTCGTAGTTGCGGATGCTTGCTGGAGGGTTAATCATAAGTAGGAGTTTTGTTCAAGTAAGAACAACACCTAAGCACCGGTCCATCCACATATCAAATTATCAAAGTAGCGAACACAAATCGAACCAACATGGTGAAAGTGACTAGATGAAAATCCCGTGTACCCTCAAGAACACTTTGCTTATCATAAGAGACCGTTTTGGCCTGTCCATTGCCTCAAAAGGTTGGGTTACCTTGCTACACTTTTCTTACTACTATCGTTACTTGCTCGTTACAAATTATCTTGTTATCAAACTACTCTGCTACTTACAATTTCAACACTTGCAGACATTACCTTGCTAAAAACCACTTGTCATTTCCTTCTGCTCCTCGTTGGGTTCGACACTCTTACTTATCGAAAAGATCTACAATTGATCCCCTATACTTGTGGGTCCTCGATATGGTATAGTGTGCTACCATACTTAGATGCATGGTTATGGTTTTGACAAAACTCATGTACCCAGACTATGTGGGTATTCTCATACTCTCTGGGATAACTCCATCACTGAGGCTCTTCCGGTAGGGTATAACCTTTTCCTCAAACACGTGTCCTTTCATCCTGGTGGGTTCTTCTGAGACTGGGTCTTCTTAGCTGACCGGTCTGTCGCCAATGCTAAACAACTATCAAAACCTCATGGTGGTCAACAATTAATGGTTTCTCCTACAGAAAATGGGCCTGGGCTAAATCTCATCGTATAACTGATGATTGGTAAAAACTGCCTAGTACCAGGCTTTCTTAACATGCCATTCTAAGGTTTAAACAAGGTTTGATATCATCGTCTCTCCACGATGGGTAAGTCACTTAGATTTACCATTCCACATAGCAAGAGAGAATGATATGAGTAAGTCGGTATGGTGATCAATCCATTCCGCACCCGAATCATTACCTTGTACAAGGTTTAGTGAATCTCGCGTTTCTAGCACTCGGTCATTCTCACAACATTCAGAATTTCTCTTGTCCTCAAACTGGGTTCGGGTAATTCCATTATTTCTGCGAGCTGAACAAAACATCCATCGTTCTTCACAACTCTCGGATTTTTGCGTAACCTCCTAGCGAAACGTCTGCTGCTTAGTTCACAACTTCTTCCAAAATTGTTTCCTTCATTCAGAGAGTACTTGATCCTTATTAATTCTGGGGCCTGTGGGTTATGGCCCACATCAACTCTTGTACAATTTTTTAACTCGTCCTTGGAGTTACTCTTGTTCCACGTTCCAACATTACACCTCCTTTAAATCCAATAGTACTCCATTCCTTCATACCCTTGGGGTAACCAACAAAAATATAACTCAGAACTCCACTCTATGGAATAATCCTTTTTTTCTTTCCATTGGTCAAGTGTTCTCACAGGATACTACCACCATTAAGATGAAATTCACAAATTCATCCATAAACCATATTTCTCGTATCCTCGAAACTGGTCCAAAATCTTTGTTCATGGAGTAAAACTCATATAACACAACATATGAAATCATAACACATTAACTTTATTGATTCATGAATCCATTACAAACTATGAGGCTTCGATTACATAATTCAACTCATCAAACTTATGAAAATACTACTACTCTTATTATCCATATCAAAATCTCAACTACTCAGCTCCAACTTTCATCTGATCTAAACATTCCCTAGCAAAATGCCCTGCTTCCTTGCAGCAAAAACAAATGACTTCCGACATGTCTCGGGGCTTCTTTGTGATTATGTAGGCTCCTTGGATTTTTAGCTTCTTTTCTGGACATTTACCAGCATAATGACCTAAATCCTTGCACCTGTAACAAGTGATATGACTCAGGTCCTTCTCTATAGAAATTGAGTTGTTCTGGGGATGCCTTCGTTTTCTCTTCTTGGATTTCTCCGTACTGGTCAGAGCTTCTATTTCCTGAGGGTCAAACTTCACTTCTGCTATCAAGAAATCTCCCAGATACTCTTCTCTTTCCTTTGTGCAATACCGTGAAAAATGTCCTTCTTCTCCACATGAATAGCAGGCATGAGCGGAAAATTTGTTTGGGCCTTCTCCAGCAAGGTCTTCAATAACTTCCTGTATCACGGGTATCGGTGTCAAAACCGTCTAATCTTGAGTACGGGGCTCCGAACTGTGCATCTGATGATCGAAGGTAACAGGAGACAAAGGGGACACGATGTTTACCCAAGTTCGGGCCCTCCTAAAGGAGGTAAAATCCTACTTCCTGCTTGATTGACTTTGATGAGTATAGGGGTTACAAGAGTTGATATACCTCGAGATCATAATGGCTAAACCCTAGATGCCTAGCCTATATGAATTCTGATAGCCTCTATGGACTAAACCCTCTGGTTTATATAGACACCGGAGGGGCCTAATGTTGTACAGAGTCGGTTTACAAAAGAAGGAAACTATACATCCGAACGCCAATCGTGCCATCCATGCAAAGGAGAGTCCTATCCGTACACGGGGCAAGGTCTTCTACACTGTATCTTCACGGCCCACCAGTCCGACCCGTAACACACAGCCCGGACACCCAAGGACCCCTTAATCCAGAACTCCCTCAGTAGCCCCGGAACCAGTCTTCAACGACGATGTGTTCGGCGTGCAGATTGTCTTCGGCATTGCAAGGCGGGTTCCTCCTCCGAATACTTCAAAGCAATTTCTGAATAAAAGAACTATATCCGGCTCCGTATCACAACCCTCAATCACGCAGGCAAGAATACTTAATCAAAATAAGTTCTACCAACTGACAACTTTTTCAGCGAAACGTCACGTCTGGCCTCTTTATCGAACTTTTTTGGCCTCCCGCTTCGCGTTTCGAGGCACGGCCTCCACTGAAACATCTTGTCAAAATAGGTATCATGTTCGCTTATTTGCGGGATCCTCATCAATACGGGTTTGGGTAATCCAATTGTGCCATTCACACGACCCCTTGGGAACAGGCGAGTTTTAAGGCTTGAGGGGGCACTTGATATTCACTACCTATATAAGTGGATAAAGATCCCTTCTTTTTACCCCATGCCTTCTTCCTTCCTCTGCTTTCCCATACTCGAGCTCCAGCGCCCAAGCTTCGATCTCTCCCACCGCTACCAACCTCTCCGACCATGTCCGGATCCGGATCACGGGGCAAGTGGGTGGCCTCCTCCATCACGAAAAAGGACGTCAAGGAGCTCCGGGAGGTGGGGTACCTGACTGCGGATGTCACACACAGGCTCCCTGCCAAAAAGCAAGTCATCCCCACTCTAGAGCCCGATGAAAGAATGGTGTTTATCCCCCACTTCCTCCGCAGACTAGGGTTTCCCCTCCACCCCTTTGTTCGTGGCCTCATGTTCTATTACGAGCTAGATTTCCATGATCTAGCCCCAAATTCTTTCCTCCACATATCGGCGTTTATCATTGTGTGTGAGGCGCTTCTCCGCATCCCCTCACACTTCGGCCTATGGCTCAAGGTCTTGAACTTGAAGCCGGAGGTGGTCGATGGGCAGCACATGGACTGCGGCGGCGCCATGGTGAGCAAGCTCCCCAACACTACCTGGCCCAAAGGAGCCTTCATGGAGATCGTCAAGGTATGGAAGCATGAGTGGTTCTACATCACCGAACCTCGCGGTGCCGGATGGGCGGCCACTCCTGAGTTCAGATCCGGAACCCCTATGAGGCTCATGTCGTGGACCAAGAAGGGTCTGGACTGGGGGTCGACCGACGAAGTGATGTTGCTGCAAAAGCGCATCAAGAATATGATAGGCAAGAACACTAGTCTCACTGACGTGATTCAGGTGAGGCTTTTCCGCCGGACCCTCCCCTGCCAGCGTCGGCCTCTCCATATGTGGGATTTCAATCTGGAAGGGCCGCAGACCCTACAGCGATTCTTTGGCACAACACACAAAGAGATCTGGAAGCCGCTCTTCAAGGCCCAGAAGACGTGGCTGAAGAAAATCGATGACATCGGCCTCGGCACCTGATGTCGGTTGAAGCTATGTCGGTATATCCCCAAATAGGAAGGAATGATGTAGCACAGCGGCGGTAGGTATTTCCCTCAGATACGGAACCAAGGTTATCGAACCAGTAGGCAAACCAAGAAACACAACATAAACAGCCCCTGCACACAAATAACAAATACTCACAACCCGACGTGTTAAAGGGGTTGTCAATCCCTTTCAGGTAACAGTGCCAGAAATTGGTGTGTGGACGGGAGAAAGTTGCGATAGATTGAATAAATAGATCGCAAATAAAATAAAGTGTAGCAAAGTATTTTTTATTGGTTTAATAGATCTGAAAATAAATGCGAAGGAAAAGTATATCACAAAGGCAAATAATATGAGAAAGAGACCCGGGGGCCGTAGGTTTCACTAGTGGCTTCTCTCGAGAAAAATAGCAAATGGTGAGTGAACAAATTACTGTTGGGCAATTGATAGAACTTCAAATAATCATGACGATATCTAGGCAATGATCAATACATAGGCATCACGTCCAAGATTAGTAGACCAACTCCTGCCTTCATCTACTACTATTACTCCACACATCGACCGCTATCCAACATGCATCTAGTGTATCAAGTTCATGGAGAAACAGAGTAATGCAATAATAACAATGACATGATGTAGACAAGATCTATCTATATAGAGATAGACCCCATCATTTTATCCTTAGTAGCAACGATACATACGTGTTGGTTCCCCTTCTGTCACTGGGATCAAGCATCGTAAGATCGAACCCACTACAAAGCACCTCTTCCATTGCAAGATAAATAGATCAAGTTGGCCAAACAAAACCCAAATTATGGAGAAGAAATACGAGGCTATAAGCAATCATGCATATAAGAGATCAAAGAAACTCAAATAACTTTCATGGATATAAAAAGAAATAAGTGCTCATAAACTCAAAGTTCATCATATCCCAACAAACACACTGCAAAAAGAGTTAGATCATATGGATCTCCAAGAGACCATTGTATTGAGAATCAACGAGAGAGAGAGAGGGGGGGAGAGAGGAAGCCATCTAGCTACTAACTACGGACCCGAAGGTCTACAAAGAACTACTCACGCATCATCGGAGAGGCAGCAATGGAGGTGGTGAACCCCATCCGAGATGGTGTCTAGATTGGATCTGATGGTTCTGGACTCTGCGGCAATTGGATCAATATTTCATGGACTCCCCTAGGGTTTCTAGAATATTGGGGTATTTATAGAGCAAATAGGTGGTCCGGGGGGCACCCGAGGTGGGCACAACCCACCAGGGCGCGCCTGGACCTCCTAGCGTGCCCTGGTGGGTTGTGCTCTCCTCAGAGCACCCCCAGGCGCAGCTAGGGCCCATTATGTTCCTTCTGGTCCCAAAAAATCTCCGTGAAGTTTCGTTGCGTTTGGACTCCGTTTGGTATTGATTTTCTGCCATGTAAAAAACATGGAAAAAATAGCAACTAGCACTTGGCACTATGTCAATAGGTTAGTACCAAAAAAATGATATTAAATGGCTATAAAATGATTATAAAACATGCAAGATTGATAATATAACAGCATGGAACAATCAAAAATTATATATACGTTGGAGACGTATCAGCATCCCCAAGCTTAACTCCTACTCGTCCTCGAGTAGGGAAGTGATAAAAACAGAATTTTTGATGTGGAATGCTGAGTAACATGTCATATCATATTCTTTCTTTATAGCATGGACATTTGGACTTTTATATTGTTCAAAGCAATAGTCTAGATTTGACATGATAATTTAAATACTCAAGCATATCAACAAGCAACCATGTCTTTCAAAATATCAATGCTAAAATAAGTTATCCCTAGCCCATCATGCTCAACCATTGATCCATTCATGAAACACACTCGCATATTAGCTACACCCAACACTCAAGTACGATCATATTGCCTCCTAGTTAGTGCTTTTATAACAGAAGATGGAGACTCAAATTCAAAATAAAAATTGCATACAGTAAAAGAAAGGCCCTTCGCAGAGGGAAGTAGGGATTTGTAGAGGTGTCAAAGCTCAAAGCGAAAAACTTAGAGATAAAAACATTTTGGGAGGTGTATCCATCCCACCAACGAAAACGACTTAGAGTTCCCAACACTTTCCATGCTAAATATATCATAGGCGGTTCCCAAATATAAAATAAAGTTTATTCCTTTTTCCACCATACTTTCACTTTCCATGGCTAACCGTATCCACGGGTGCCTTCCATACCAACACTTTCCAAAGGAATTTATTATTTGACAACATAAAGTAAATTCGTTTTTTCATTTCGGGACTGGGCATCCCTTATACCTTTGCCTTACTCTCGTGCAATGACAAGTGAATAAACACTCATCGTGAGAATAACACATCTAGCATGGAAAATATCAGCCACCCCTCACCGCTCCGCGAGCGAAATGGACACACAAAAGAGAAGTTTATTTTGAAAATTAGAGATGGCACATGCAAATTTGCTTAGAATGGCAAAATAATATCGCATATAGGTAGATATAGTGGACTCATGTGGCACAACTGGTTTAAAAGATTTTGGATGCACAAGTAGAGATCATACTTAGTGCAAAATGAAGGCTAGCAAAAGATTGAGAAGCGACCAACCAAGAAACGGATAATCTCATAAGCAAGCATTAAGCATAATTAACACTGAATAATGCACCACAAGTAGGATATAATTTCATTGCATGAATATTGACTTTAGTGCTTGCATAGGGAATCACAAACCTTAACACCAATATTCTTACTAAAGCATAATTATTCATCAAGATGAATCACATTTCACATCATCATATCTCAAAACTATTACTAAGAATCAAGTTTATTTTGTCCAATGATCTTCATGAAAGTTTTTATTATATCCTTCTTGAATATCTATCACTTCAGGACTAATTTTCATGTGTTCCTTTTCATAAGCTCAAACAAATATAAGTGAAGATCATGAGCATAATATTTCTTTCTTTCTCTCAAATTAATTTAAGTGAAGCAAGAGAGGATTTCTTGAAAATTTTACTAACTCTCAAATAAATCTAAGTGAAGCAAGAGAGCATCTCTTCAAAAATACTAAGCACACCATGATCAAAAAGATATAAGTGAAGCACTAGAGAAAGTCCATAGCTCACAAAAAGATTTAAGTGAAGCAAAGAGAGCAATTCTAACAAGTCATGACATAATTTTGGCTCTCTCAAATAGGTGTGTCCAGCAAGGGGTCAAGACTTAAAACACAAAATAAAACAAGCAAAGACTCATATCATACAAGACGCTCCAATAAAAACACATAGTATGTGATGAATAAAAATATAGCTTCAAGTAAAATACCAATGCTCGTTAGAAGAAAGAGGGGATGCCACTCGGGGGCATCCCCAAGCTTAGTTGTTTGCTCATTTTTGGATAATAGCTTGGGATGCTAGGGCATCCCCAAGCTTAGTCTCTTCTACTCCTTATTCCTTCATCCATCGTAAGATAACCCAAAACTTGAAAACTTCAATCACACAAAACTCAATAAAACCTTCGTGAGATCCGTTAGTATAAGAAAATAAATCACTACTATAAGTGATGTATCAGACCAATTCATATTTTGTTCTTGCATTATATCTACTGTATTCCAACTTTTCTATGGCAAAAACTCATCAAAGAAAACCATAGAGCCATCAAAACAAGCACACAACGCAAAGAAAATAGAATATGTCAAAACAAAATAGTCTGTAGCAATCTCACTATTTCGAATACTTCTGTAACTCCAAAAATTCTGAAAAGTTAGGACAACCTGAGCAATTTGTATATTGATCTACTGCAAGAGGAATGTGTATTTTATGACTCTCTGGTTAAAATGAGAATTATTTTTGTGAGCGCAAAAGTTTCTGTTTTTTCAGCAAGATCAAACAACTATCACCCAAGAGGATCCTAAAGGCTTTACTTGGCACAAACACTAATTAAAACATAAAAAACACAATCATAACAGTAGAATAATTGTGCTAACACTCAAGAACAGGAAGCAAAAAGCAAAAATAAATTTTATTCATTGGGTTGCCTCCCAACAAGCGCTATAGTTTTACGCCCTTAGCTAGGCATAAAGCAAGGATCTAAGTTTTGTCATCCTTGTTTAGAGATCCATAAGATACACTCATGATTGATTCATATGGTGGCCTAATTCTTGTTCTAGGAAAGTGTTCCATACCCTTCCTCAAAGGAAATTGGAACATAATATTGCCTTCTTTCATATCAATCATGGCACTAATAGTGCGTAAAAATGGTCTACCTAGAATAATTGGACAAGACGGATTGCAATCAATATCAAGAGCAATAAAATCTATGGGCACATAATTTCTATTTGCAAGAATAAGAACATCATTAATTCTTCCCATGGGATTTTTAATAGTGGAATACGCCAAGTGCAAATTCAAAGAACACGATTCAATATCGGTAAGACCAAGCACATCACATAAAGATTTCGGACTTGTAGAAACACTAGCACCCAAATCACACAAAGCAAAACAGTAATAATTTTTAATCTTGACTTTGATATTAGGTTCCCATTCATCATGCAATTTTCTAAGAATTGAAACTTCTAGTTCCATTTTTTCTTCAAAAGCTTTCATCATAGCATCAACAATATGTTTAGTAAAAGCTTTATTTTGTTCATAAGCATGGGGTGAATTTATCATGGATTGCAACAAAGAAATACAATCAATCTTAGAGCAACTATCATAATTAAAGTCTTTGTAATCCATAAGAGTGGGCACATCACTGGCTAAAGTTTGACCTCTTCAAACCCACTTTTATCAATTTTCTCAACAAGATTTTCACCCTCCGAAATATTGGGACGCCTTCTAGCTAAAGTTGACTCTTCACCAGTCCCTTTTCGTCAATCTTAACTTTACTAAACAAGGAATCAATAGAATAAACACCAATCATTTTAAGATGTCCATCACTTTTGCGAAAGTAATCACTAGAAAATGCTTTTTCTAAAAATTCTCTTTTAGCTCTAAGCATAGCGGTTCTTTTCTTACTTTCATCGATAGAAACATAAAGAGCTTTAATTGATTCATCAACCTTAGGCACAAAAAATTTCATATTGAGATTTTCCACATCATGAGCAATTCTATCAATACTTCTAGACAAATCATCAATCTTACTCAGCTTTTCTTATATGGAAGTGTTGAAAACTTTTTGCGTATTGATAAATTCTTTAATATTATTCTCAAGATCAAAGGTGTTCCAATTATTATTATATGATTGATTTCCATAGGAATTACCATAATTATTAGAGGAATTACTAGGAAAAGGCCTAGGATTAAAATTACCTCCATAGGCATTGTTATTGAAATTATTTTGAGAGATAAAATTCACATCTATGGCATCACTATATTGTTCAATCAAATTAGACAAAGGCATATCATTAAAATCAATAGGATAACTTTTACTAGCAACCAATTTCATCAGAGCATCAACTTTTTCACTCAAAGAAGAAATTTCTTCAACCGAATTAACCTTTTTACTAGTAGGAGCTCTTTCGGTATGCCATTGCGAATAATTTGCCATGATATTATCAAGCAATTTGGTGGCTTCACACAAAGTAATTTCCATAAAAGTCCCACCCACGGCGGAATCTAAAAGATTACGAGAAACAAAATTCAACCATGCATAAAAAATTTGTATGATCATCCATAGATTTAACCCATGAGTTGGGTAATTCCTTAGCATCATTTTCATCCTTTCCCAAGATTGTGCAACATGCTCATGTTCAGGTTGCTTGAAATTAATGATCTGGGTTCTAAGGGAAATAATTTTTTCGGGCATAAAATACTTAGTGATAAAAGTATCTTTGCACTTATTCCAAGAATCAATACTATTGTGGGGCAAAGAAGATAACCAAATTTTTGCAGAATCACGCAAAGAGAACGGAAATAATTTCATCTTCACCACATCATTGTCCACATATTTTTTTCTTTTGCATATCACATAATTCCATGAAGGTATTAAGATGGGACGCGGCATCCTCATTAGGAGTACCGGAAAATTGATCTTTCATAACGAGATTCAGCAAAGCAGTATTAATATCACAAGACTCTGCACTAGCGGCGGGAGGAGCAATTGGAGTGCCGATAAAATCATTGTTATTGGTATTTGACAAATCACACAACTTGGTGTTCTCTTGAGTCATGATGACTACGCAACAAGATTGCACTCAAAAACAGATCCGACAAGAAAACGATGAACGAAAACGAGAGGCGAATAAAACGGCAAATTTTTGGGAAGTGGGGGAGAGGAAAACGAGAGGCAAATGGTAAATAATGTAAATTGCGAGGAGATGAGATTTGTGATTAGGAACCTGGTATATGTTGAAGATCCTTCCCGGCAACGGTGCCAGAAATTCCTTTTGATGTCACTTGAAGATTCGTCGGTATTTCCCCAAAGAGGAAGGGATGATGCAGCACAGCGGCGGTAGGTATTTCCCTCAGATATGAAACCAAGGTTATCGAACCAGTAGGAGAACCAAGCAACACAACGTAAACAGCCCCTGCACACAAATAACAAATACTCTTAACCCAACGAGTTAAAGGGGTTGTCCACCCCTTTCGGGTAACTGTAACACCCTCGATGCGGCTATATCTCCCATGTGTCGGAGCATGACTTAGAGGCATAACCGCATTGAAGGCAATGTCGCAAGAGAGGTAATCTTCACACAACCCATGTAATGAATAAGGAAAGGGATACATAGTTGGCTTACAATCGCCACTTCACACAATACCTGAATAAAGCATTACATTATCCAGATACAATCAAGGTCTGACTACGGAACCAAAATAAAAGAAGACTACCCCTAATGCTACAGATCCCCGATCGTCCCAACTGGGCTCCACTACTGATCAACTGAAACGAAACAACACAATGAACAAGATCTTCATCGAGCTCCTCCTTGAGCTTGGTTGCTTCACCTGCATGGTTTCATCGACACCTGCAACTGGTTTTGGAAGTAATCTGTGAGTCACGAGGACTCAGCAATCTCACACCCTCGCGATCAAGACTATTTAAGCTTATAGGTAAGGAAAAGCTATGAGGTGGAGCTGCAGCAAGCACTAGCATATATGGTGGCTAACTTACGCAAATGAGAGCGAGAAGAGAAGGCAAGCCACGGTCGAGAAACTATGATCAAGAAGTGATCCTAAAACAACCTACGTCAAGCATAACTCCAACACCGTGTTCACTTCCCGGACTCCGCCGAGAAGAGACCGTCACGGCTACACACGCGGTTGATGCATTTTAATTAAGTTAAGCTTCAAGTTCTCTACAACCGGAGATTAACAAATTCCCATCTGCCCATAACCGCAGGCACGGCTTTTGAAAGTTCATAACCCTACAGGGGTGTCCCAACTTAGCCCATCACAAGCTCTCACGGTCAATGAAGGATATTCCTTCTCCCAAGACAATCCGATCAGACTCGGAATCCCGATTACAAGACATCTCGACAATGGTAAAACTAGACCAGCAAAGCCGCCCGATGCGCCGACAATCCCGATAGGAGCTGCACATATCTCGTTCTCAGGGCAGCACCGGATGAGACATCCTACGAGTAAAACCAACCCCCAAGTTTCCCCGAGGTGGCCCCGCAGTCTACTCAGTTCGGACCAATACTTAGAGAAGCACTGGCCCGGGGGGTTAAAATAAAGATGACCCTTGAGTCTGCAGAACCCAAGGGAAGGTGGTAGGTTGTTAGTGCAAATGGTAAAACCAAGGTTGGGCCTTGCTGGAGGAGTTTTATTCAAAGCAAACTGTCAAGGGGTTCCCATTATAACCCAACCGTGTAAGGAACACAAAATCAAGGAACATAACACCGGTATGACGCAAACTAGGGCGGCAAGAGTGGAAAAAAACACCAGGCATAAGGCCGAGCCTTCCACCCTTTACCAAGTTTATAGATGCATTAATTAAAATAAGAGATATTGTGATATCCCAACATATCCATGTTCCAACATGGAATAAACTCCAATCTTCACCTGCAACTAACAACGCTATAAGAGGGGCTGAGCAAAGCGGTAACATAGCCAAACAACGGTTTGCTAGGACAAGGTGGGTTAGAGGTTTGACATGGCAATATGGGAGGCATGATATAGCATGTGGTAGGTATCGTAGCATAGGCATAGCAAAAGAGCGAGCATCTAGCAAGCAAAGATAGAAGTGATTTCGAGGGTATGGTCATCTTGCCTGAGATCCCGCAAGGAAGAAGAACGAGTCCATGAAGAAGACAAACGGACGTAGATGAACGGATCCTCACAACTCCGGAACGAAACCGAAGCTAACACGAGAAGTAACCCGGAAAGAAGCAAACAACATAGTAAACAACCATCACATAATCATGGCATGATGCACAATCAAGTATGATGCATGTCCGGTTTAATGAAGCATGGCATGGCAAAATGCACAAACAATCCTACAAATTAAGTGGAGCTCAACATGCAACTCCGTTGCATATTGACGAAACACCACTTTCAAGTTATTTAGTTCGATCTCGTTTATGTACCCAACAATATTAAATGTTGTTCAACATGGCAAGATGGTGAAGCAATGCAAAACTACCTATCTAGGCAAGGTTAAATGAGGCCGGAACAACAAACAACAAGTCCAGAAACTCCCCATGTGCATATTTTAAGGTTTGGTACTGTTCTACCCTAAGCCATATTTTAGAGTTGTTAAACATGCAAAGTAAAGCCATCATGTTAAACTAGACATTTTTCCACCCCATTTACATATAAAGTTTCTTAGGTTTGGAGCTACGGTTATTTAGTTATGAATTAAAGCATTTTAACATGGCATAGGAGCAAAATAATGCAAACATCATTTTAAACATTTCAAACATAGATGAAAGTTGGATATTATGAATCTAGACAAAATTCTAAACAAGATTCATATATAAATCATTTTAAACCGATGCACGGTTATTAAGTTATTATATGCATGAAGTACAAGGGTTTTTCTATAAAAACTGCAGATCCCTGGAAATTGGCTAAAATCGCATGGACAGGAAAAAAACACAGCCGGGCCGAAAACTGCTGGGCGCTGGGGCGTTCACCATGGGCTTGGCCCATCTGCAGAGGAGGCCAGCTTGGGGCGTTGGGCCTCACGCGACAAAGGGGAGCCGCTGGGCCGGAGCAGAGGTGGCCCAGGCGCGGGCGCTGGTGGATCAAGCTCGTTCGACGTGGTCAATAGGCGAAGGTGAGGCAGCCCAAGTGCGTGCGGTCGGTCGTGGGACTTGGCGCGGTCAACGCGGGCAGAGGCGGGACGAGGGGCTTGTCTCTGGTCGTCGTCCCCGCACACAGAAGCATGGGTGGCCGGCGAGAGGGCTTGGCGGCGCATCAGGTAAGCTGGGGACGCCGGGATCTGACGCAGGCCGGACCCATCTCGGCCAGATCGGGTCAAAAACAGGGCGCGGCAGCGCCGAGGTGCTGTGGACAAGGACCGGCATCGGGGATGATTTCCTGTGAAGAAAAACAGAGAGCGAGAGAGAGCTCAGATAGGAGAGACAGGGAGAAAAGCGGGGGCAACGAGATCGGGAGGCTCACCGGAGGTAGCATCAGTGACCGGTGAGGCAACACGGGGAGAAGGCGATGCAGGATTGCGAGCACGGGGCGGCTCGGCCTCGGGAACCAGAGGAGGCGCGAGCGAGGTCATGCTCAAGGTCGCGAGGAGATAGGAACCGCGCTCCTACTCGAGGCCTTGACCGCGCGAGGCTGCAGGGATCTTCGGCTGGAGCAGGCGGCGCTCCATGGAGGTTGGGGATGGCTCGGTCAACGTCTTCGAGAACGAGCAGACGAGGCAGCGACGGGGATTGCGTGGCGGCAACGGTGGCTTGGCTCCGGCGAGAAGGAAAGCGCGGGGAGCGGGAAACGGCAAGGATCCCAGGAGGAGGTGGCGTAGCACAGCGATGGAGCTCGAGGCGGCCTTGGGTCTCTGCTCCCCGGTTCGAAGAAGAGGCAAGGCGCTGGTTGGATCTGGCAGGAGAGGAAAACGAGGAGGATTTGGATCAAGAGGGATGCAGGGATTGGTTCGGCGTGGAATCCGAGGAAGTGAGTGGCGGCGGTGGGATTGATCCCTAGGAATTAGGGATTTGGTCTAGGTTAGCCTAATATATATAATGAGTGGGTTTGGTTAGGGGCTATTCGGTCCATCCGATCGTAATCGGACAATCCCGGATAAATAGGTTAGGGGGCCCAATTAACAAAACGGAGATGTTTTGTAGATCTTTGGGGATTATCCGAATCCAACGGTAACGACTGCCCGGGCCGGGTCCGGGACAGCTTTCGGACGCACGCGAGGAGGGCCGCGGGCTGACGAGAGAGGTTAGGTTGGGCCTGGCGGTGAGTGGTGGTGGGCTGTGCAGAAAACCTCAGGCTAAGAGAAGAGAAGAGAGAGAGAGACCCGGCAGCGGTTTCTGGGGACCGAAAACGTCTGACGAAAAGACCGGCTATACTGCCGCTAACGGTTGGGCTATCAAACAAACTCCGAATGCGATGAAACTTGGCAGGCGACCTACTAACACTATAAAAACACCGCATGCCAACTTTCAACCCAATCCGAGAACATTTTCCGGCCACTTATAAAATAATATTTCGGACATGCTGCGGGCGCGTGCAAGTGTGGTTGAGCTCAGAACGGACAACGGAGAGAACGAGGAGACCGGGACGGATGCAAGTTTTCGAAAACATGCAGATGCAATGCGGATGATGACATGGCAAGATGCAACACGCAAGCGAATGACATAGCAACAACGGCGAATAACTGGAAGACACCTGGCGCAACGGTCTCGGGGCGTTACAGTAACGGTGCCAGAAATTGGTGCGTGGACGGGAGAAAGTTGTAATAGATCGAATAGATAGCAAATAAAATAAAGTGCAGCAAATTATTTTTGTATTTTTGGTTTAATAGACCTGAAAATAAATGCAAAGGAATATTATATCGCAAAGGCAAATAATATGATAAAGAAACCTGGGGGCCGTAGGTTTCACTTGTGGCTTCTCTCGAGAAAAATAGCAAATGGTGGGTGAACAAATTACTGTTGGGAAATTGATAGAACCTCAAATAATCATGAAGATATCCAGGCAATGATCATTACATAGGCATCATGTCCAAGATTAGTAGACCAACTCCTGCCTACATCTACTACTATTACTCCACACATCGACCCTATCCAACATGCATCTAGTGTATTAAGTTCATGGAGAAACGGAGTAATGCAATAAGAACGATGGCATGATGTAGACAAGATCTATCTATGTAGAGATAGACCCCATCGTTTTATCCTTAGTAGCAACGATACATACGTGCCAGTTCCCCTTCTGTCACTGGGATCAAGCACCATAAGATCGAACCCACTACAAAGCACCTCTTCCCATTGCAAGATAAATAGATCAAGTTGGCCAAACAAAACCCAAATATCAGAGAATAAATACGATGCTATAAGCAATCATGCATATAAGAGATCAAAGAAACTCAAATAACTTTCATGGATATAAAAAGATATAACTGACCATAAACTCAAAATTCATCAGATCCCAACAAACACACCGCAAAAAGAGTTACATCATATGGATCTCCAAGAGACCATTGTATTGAGAATCAGCAAGAGAGAGAGAGAGAGAGGAAGACATCTAGCTACTAACTACGCACCGGAAGGTCTACAAAGAACTACTCACGCATCATCGAAGAGGCACCAATGGAGGTGGTGAACCCCATCCGAGATGGTGTCTAGATTGGATCTGGTGGTTCTGGACTCTGCGGTGGCTGGATCAATATTTCATCGACTCCCCTAGGGTTTCTAGAATATTGGGGTATTTATAGAGCAAAGAGGCGGTCTGGGGGCACCTGAGGTGGGCACAACCCATCAGGGAGCGCCTGGGCCTCCTGGCGTGCGCTGGTGGGTTGTGCTCTCCTCGGAGCACCCCCAGGCGCAGCCAGGGCCCATTATGTTCCTTTTGGTCCAAAAAAATCTCTGTAAAGTTTCGTTGCGTTTGCCGTTTGGTATTGATTTTCTGTGATGTAAAAAACATGGAAGCAACTGGCACTTGGCACTATGTCAATAGGTTAGTACCAAAAAATGATATAAAATGATTATAAAACATCCAAGATTGATAATATAACAGCATGGAACAATCAAAAATTATAGATACGTTGGAGACGTATCAACAGCGCGAATGCGGCCTCTCCCGTATGTATTTTGTTCCGAGCATAACTACGGTTCACCAATCAAAGGGTATACTGAGTTTTTCATTCCTCATTCAGGGCTAGACAACGAAGGCAGAGCGGATCAAGTGTCCGGCTCCGCTACCTGAAGACCCGGCCACTCCTCTGCTAACGAGGATGCTGGTCGCGTCGCCATATCAGGCGCCGAAAAAGAAGGCCAAGAAGAAGAGCAAGGAGGCCAAGGGTGGCCTCCACCATAAAGGTACTTCGGATGTAGTGTCCGAAGATACTGAAGCTCTCTCCTCCCATGAGGTAGATGAAGACGAAGAGGAGGAGGAGGCAGAAAGCGATTCTCCCCTTAAGGGGAGGAAGAAGAAAAGGGCTGCCTCCATAGACCCGGAGGCGGGGGCGTCCAAGAGGGGGAAGATAACCCTCTCGGATGATTCAGACACAAATACCAAACACTCCCCCAATAGGCGCCCCAGGGAAAAGCCCCTAGCCACATTGTAAGTGCCAAAGGGTACTTTACAGACATCCGGTCTTTTATGATTGTAATATAACATATTATATTGTGTGTTCCAGTTCGGCCCGCGACCTCCCCCAACCATCGCCATCTGAGGGGAACTCACTGGCACCGGAGATGGTAGAGAGCGAGACGCCTCGCGAGCCTCTCCGCCAACCATCATGGTGACACCGAGGTGTTGTCCTGAAGGGCCTCTCCGGGCCATGGAGATGTGCGAGAGGCCGCCAAGACGGCGCTAGAGGGTAATGCCTCAGCTGCCAAGAACATGGGGGGTGCAACCCCCATGGAGATTGATGACGGGGGCCCTAGCCAGTCCAGCCCCCAGCCGGACACTATTTCGGAGACCCAAGTGGCTTGAATCGAGTGAGCAACCCCTTCAAAAGAGGGGGAGCACCAACTCCGGTGGTGACCTCTACTAATCCGGAGGCGCCAAACACCCTGGTGGAGGCACTGCGACGCGCTTCCATCATGGAGGAGCACCGCACCCTGATGGGTGTGGTGGTTGAGAAGGTTCAGTCCACCAAGAGCGGGTTGAACGAAGCCTTCACCAGCCTGCTAACAGACTTCGAGGTATGCGATGTAATATTCTTAGCCGCTTTTAATATGAAAAATATGCCTGTGTATAGATAGTAGCCACTGAGACTCTGTTCGGTTTTGAAAGATGGCCGAACAGAGGATCAAGTAATGATCGCAGGAGGTAACGTACTTGTCTATTGGATAAACAGGCTTCCATGTTGGTGGCGACCGCTCAGGCCGCTAAAGTTTCCGAACTCAAGCAGAAGTTGAAGCTGGCCGATGATGATATCGACCGCGTCAACAAGTGGTTCGATGAGGTGCAAGGTATGCTTTAAAAGATTGTTTTACGCGCCTGAAGTGATATTCAAATGCGGAGTTTAAGCTCATGTGCTGCCATGAATATGATTGCAGGTAGCGTGGCTGAGGTCGAGACCCTCAAGAGCGCCCATGCGCAAGCCAAAGAGCAGGCGAGGGCAAGCAAAGCGGGCGCTGATAAAGCGGCTGCGGATTTCAAGGCCGAGCAGGTTGCCCGCCGCCAGTATGAGGAGAGGGTGACAGAGGTGGAGCAAGAGCTCAAGGATGCCTCCAGCAAGTGCGAGGCCTTGGAGGAGGAGAATATAGCCCAAGCGGTTGATCTCGCCAAGGCTCTCCAGGAGGCCAAGGAGGCGCGAACCAAGTCCTGGGCGGCTCGTGAGGAGATCCGGCAGGCCGAACAGATAGCGGCTGGTAAGCCCTTTCATTTGTAGAGTATATTTGGCAGTTAAAGATATGCCTTGCTCACTCAGCTGTCGAGTTCTCCAGACGCATTTGCGAATCTTCCGAAGAGTGCTGCCGACGCCGCGTAATTCTTCCGGGCCCAGGAGGGACACACGACGGAGAAGCTCTTCTGGTCACAATTCCTAGTGCCGGAGCGTCCAGCGTTGTTGAACAACCAGATGATGCAATGGGCGGAGCTACATAGGATGTCCGGATTGGCCATGAAGGACGTCATAGTCCAGCTATGGCCAATCGAACCAATTCCAAGCAGCTACTTCGGCCTGGTGAAGCGACTCGCCGACGCACTGCCCCGAGTGGAAGCTGTGAAGCGCTCGGCGTGCATAGAGGGTGTGTGGATGGCCTTCGCCCGTGTCCAGATGAACTGGGCGAAGATGAAGGCCACCGTCGTGGCGACCGAGGGCCCGCCCGAAGGCAAGGACCACCGCAAGCCGGAGCAGTATTTTGACGACGTCCTGGAGGGTCCCCGGATAGTAGAGGGCCAATGCTCAAAGGATATCATCTTTGAGTAAATGTAATATAGTTATCCAGACTTTGTATTATGAACCAGGGCCTGTAATATGTGTATGCTTTTGTCTGAAATTACATTCCTCCTATGCGGCTGTATTTTATTATTCTGAAAGTTCGCCAGTCGTCGGCTTCAGCCCCCATGTAGATGCTACGGGGGTGTTCGGTAGAATGCATGATCACGCTTGACCCAACGTCTTGGTCCGTAAGGGGGGTGTCTACATAGCGAACCAGGCAATCAGACTATGCGGCTTTATCACTTTCATTTAGCCATAGGAGTTTGACGGTGGGGCTAAGTACTAGCTCCTAGTGCGTATGCAGCTATCCGAACTGGGATGCCTTAGACACGTGACTGGATGAAGCATGGTCCTTCATATAATACGGAAGAAATCGCAAAAGATTTATAACAAGTCGGCTTTCTCTACTGAGGTGTTTGACAAGGCGAACCGGAAACACAATTGCAATAGTTCTCCCTTTACTACCCTAGTCGAAAAAGCGGAACATAAGGTAGTAACCATAGGAGCCCGGCAATGCAATGTTCGGGACGCCGAAGTATACTATAGAAGTGTCCGAACTTTTTTTGAAAATATATGTGGCCGAATAGAGCCCCTAGCACTTAGGTCGTACCAGAGTATTCATGGCAATCTGACACAAAGGGGGAATACATCTTGTGAAATAAACCAATACCGAACAAGGGTTGGTAAAAAACGGTTTCCCTTATAATCTGATTAATACGTCAAAACATGCTATTACACATGATGCCATAAACATCAAGGCTATTTTACATGCCGAGAATTTGTGAACAAGGGAAAGCTGTATACAGGGCCAAAAGGAGAAAGGTAGTCTTGAAGATCCCCTGGACACCCTGCCGCACGTCTGCGCCGCTTTTCGCCTTGGTGCAAGATCCTTTGAGAGGAGCAATCGACCATCGTTAAGAAAAAGGGGCCTGGAAAAGGGCCCTTGTACGACCGTGAAGTTATTAGGTCTTAACGAACCTGTGATATGAGAGGAGAAAGAAGAAAAAAATAACAGGGAGGAAAAATGTTTAAGGTCTGAGTAGGGTCGAGCCGCACTCTGAACCTCGTCTGCAATGTGCCTCCGTCGTTGCCCAAGGTATTTTAAGTGCGTAGTTATGCACATGCGGTACATATGTCGTGCTTAGATAGGGCGATTGACGGATGCGGAACTGCTAGTCCAGCACTGGATTGACCAAGCTGTCATTCTGCAGGGTAGGCTGGACTCGTTTAACAGTGTCCGGAGGCTTGATGGACGATGAAGTGTTCGGCTTGATGAGGCCGCTCTGTACCTCGGCTGCAAGGGACACAGTGTGCTCCTCAGTATGGAGGGAGCGGTCCATGTTTCCATTGACTGTGATAACACCACGGGGTCTAGGAATTTTGAGCTTTAAGTAAGCATAATGCAGGACTGCATTAAAGCGGGAGAAGGTGGTACGTCCGAGCAGTGCATGATAACCACTACAGAAGGGGACGATGTCGAAGATCAAGTCTTCGCTTCGAAAGTTGTCCGGTGAACCGAAGACTACTTCCAATGTTAATTTACTCGTGCAATGGGCTTCGACGCCGGGTATCACTCCTTTGAAGGTGGTGTTACTAGGCTTGATTCTTGATGGGTCAATACCCATTTTACGAACAGTGTCTTGATAAATCAAGTTAAGACTGCTGCCACCGTCCATAAGGACTCGAGTGAGATGGAACCCATCAATAATTGGATCGAGGACCAGACCTGCTGAACCTCCATGACGGATATTGGCCGGGTGGTCCCTGCGATCGAAGGTGATCGGACAAGCCGACCACGGGTTGAATTTAGGGGTGACAGGCTCTACGGCGTAGACGTCCCTTAGTGTGAGCTTGCGTTCCCTCATGGGGATATATGTGACATATATCATCTTCACTATTTTCACCTCAGGGGGGAATTTCTTTTGTCCCTTGTGTTCGGTGGGCGGGTTTCTTCATCGTCCTCGCTTGGCGGTCCTTTCCCCTTATATTCGGTGTTTAACTTACCGGCCTATTTAAAGACTCAACTGTTTCTGTTGAAATGATTGGCAGGCTTGTCGGGGTGCCATGAATCTGGCAAGGCCGATCGAGTATTTTGTCCAGATTGGATGGACCACCTTTGTTTCTGTTAGGGCCCCGATTCCAAGTCACATCGATCTAGCCGGTAGCACCTCATATCACATTGCGGCCTCACGCACGGTATCCCCACGGGTGTCGCCTTACCATGGCCAGGGACCGTTTGCGCCTTTTGGCTCACGTATATGATAGTGTCGCTAGCATCCATATGACAAAGAACCCGGGCTGACATGGCTAGTCGTGAACCCAAAGCGGCACAGACCTATGGAGACAGGCATACATGAATCACATCGAGCATGTCGGTCATCAGTGAGTGAATTCGGGTTGTAGCACTGGGCTAACAGGACTCCGGGGAACCCGGGCTATAGCAGGCTAGGCAGGACTCCGGAAGTCACCGCGTGACATTTCCCCGAAGGGACAGACATAGGAACAAAGTGAAACACATGCCGGCCAGTCAAGTGTCCTGAGTAGTAGTGCTGGGCTAGCAGGACTCCAGTGAACCGGGTTGTAGCGGACTACTATGGCTCGAGGAGCACTAGACTACATTTCCCCATAAGAAAGGCTGCCAAGGATAAATAACTAGATTGTCGGATCCCACACATACCAAGCATTTCAATCATACACACAATATGCTTGATATGTGCAAATACAACATGGCATCACAACAAAACTCTACAACTCAAGTATTATTTAAAGGCTCCAGAGGGCCATACATAACATGTTCATACAGATAGGGGTCACATGACCCAACACTCAATTCATACAAGCATACAAGCACATGTGGAAGCAAATAGTCTGAGTACAGACACTAGAAAGAAAGAAGGCTTCTCGAAGCCTGTCTATCTACATAGGGCCCTCCATGGCCAGGATCACCACCTGGGTGGCAAGTCACTCATCGACGTCGAGATCTACATAAAACCCATCGGAGGGGGCGGTGTTGTCGTCTGAAAACAGTAATTAAAGCAAACATGAGTACAAAGGTACTCAGCAAGTCTTACATCAGAACCTACTATACATGCTCATTCTCAAGAAGGTGGTGAAGTTATTGCAGCAAGCCAGCTTTGACTCTTGGCTAGGCTATCCTACGAGACACCACTAGTAAAATAGTTTTCGCACACGAGTCCACTAATCACCAACACAATACTCCATCAGGGATCCTCCCTCGTCATCCTATGAGAGGGCCATCCTCGGTACTCACACTTATCTTGAGTCTTTTAGTAGTAACCATTAACTTGTCTATGAACTGTATAGGCAACCAAGTAGTCCTTTACCATGGACGCGGCTATTTGAATAGATGATGTTAACCATGCAGGGGTGTACTGATGAAGGTGTGTACTTGGGGTAGGAGCACGGACCCGTCCCAAAGAGTCCTACCCAAGGACATCCCTAGAAGAAATCACCCATCAATCGACTTGAAGGTACTCCACTCGACGGGTTCAAGACACTCGACCAAGAAGCTACCACTCGACCATGAAGCTATTCACTCGACTGCCAGGAGACCTACAGTCACTCTGTAGGAAAACGGTTAGCTGTTAAGTAGTCTTCATGGTCATTACAGCACTTTATTAGAGGCGTTACCAGTAACGCCCCATCTTAAATGTACTGTAAACCCTGCATTACTGAGGGCAGGAGGGGGCCAGAGAACTCTATATAAGCCACCCCCCTCCTCAGTAGGAAGGGTTCGCACCCCTGTAATCTATACACGCATAATCCAGTCGACCACCTCCGGGCTCCGAGACGTAGGCCTATTACTTCCTCCGAGAAGGGCCTGAACTCGTAAACCTCGTGTGTAACAACTTCCCAATAGCTAGGATCTCGTCTCTCCATACTCACCCCCCTACATCACTGTCAGAGTTAGAACCACGACAGTTGGCGCCCACCGTGGGGCCGGAATCTTAGCGCTTAGCTGGAGAAGTTGTGATTTTTCTCGATCCCTTTGATCATGTTTTCTTGCGGAGTTTTGGTGGAGGACCGCGAGATCCATCTCGGCGTGCTCACCTTCATCGTCGACGACTCCGCCTGGCTTCAGGAGGCACCGCTCGACATCGACGCGCTCCCCGCCCACGGTGCGACACATTTCCGCGCATGTGTTCGTGGCGTCCTCTTGCGGCAACCGTCGACCCAATATGGGTCGGCCCCCGTATCGTCTCCCCACCCTGTCTCCCACCAACGCAAGCGCTCTGGTTGGTCAAGACTTCAGCGGTGGGTGAGGCACGCCGTGGCCTGCCAATCGGCAGCCCCGCAAGTCGCGGCCATCGAGCCCGTCGAATCCCTCTACGGCCTGTTTGACCTGTCGACTGGCTCCATGGAGACCGCATCCGAGTGCGACAGCAGCGATCCAGCGGCTGAGGTTCTGGCGGTCGATGGAACACACAGTCCCCCTGGTTTCCCTCGCACTGATGGAGGCGCGGGTGGGGGCGATCCGTCGCATCCCCACGACGAGTATCTCCCCGAACCTCTCACGTCATTGCAGCGAGAGGAGCTTCGCCGCCGGAACATGGACGCGCTCCGCACTCCTATCGTCGGAGAGACCCCCGAGGCCCGGGCCTTGGAGGACGCGCGTTTGGCCAACTTGGCCGAGCACACTCGACTAGAGAATCTCCAGCAAGCACTCGACGAGCAAGCGCGTCAGCGGGCTCCCGAGTCTAGTCGACGCCAGCTCTTCCCGCCAACGCAGGTATATCGAACCCCAGTTCAGAATCTGGCCGCCGCGGCCCGTATAGCAGAATCGATTCAGCCCTCCCAGTCGGAGGCTGGCAGGGGCTTGTTACAGATCAGAGCATTGCTCCGGGCGGCGGGAGACCAGAATTCCGCTGTCTCTCAGTCGCGGAATAGGATCCACAGTCGGTCTGTCGCAACAGATACAGTCGAGTCAGCTCACAGCCCGAGATCGCCCCCGAGGCGTGAGGGACGTGGTGGCCAGCATGATCAGTACAGGAGGAATGAGCAGTATGATCACCGATTCGACCGTGATGATCGACGTCGAGTGCCAACCCCTCCCCCGAGGAGTGGGTCATATGCGCCTCGACGGCAAGATGACAGACGCCCTCATAGTGTTGGGCAGAGGATTCCAGTCGACCCCAGAGACCCAGGCTTTGATGCGAGATCCATCCTCGTTCAAGGTTTGGTTGACAGGAACAGAGCTCATCGAGAAGGCCACAACAGAGATGCGCCTGCCAGCAGCAGAGTATGTGCTTCAGGGCCAGAGTGTTTCAGTCGAGCCATCAGAGCCGCAGTGATACCTCCCAATTTCAGGTTGGCGACTGGAATCGGCAAGTTCACCGGTGAATCTAAGCCTGACACCTGGCTCGAAGATTACCGAGTGGCTGTACAGATTGGCAGTGGCAATGACGAGGTGGCCATGAAGCATTTGCCTCTCATGTTAGAGGGCTCGGCCAGAGCATGGCTAAATCAGTTGGCACCCAGCAACATTTACACTTGGGAGGACCTCTCCCGAGTGTTTATCACAACCTTTGAAGGAACATGCAAGCGACCTGCAGGCCTAACCGAGCTGCGGTCTTGCGTGGAGAAGCCGAATGAAACTCTGAGGGAATACATCCAGAGGTGGATCACGCTGCATCACTCGGTTGAGAACGTGCCGGACCATCAAGCGGTTTGTGCCTTCAAGGAAGGTGTTAAATACAGAGAGTTGAATCTGAAGTTCGGTCGAACTGGAGAGATGTCTCTGAATCGGATGATGGAGATTGCCACCAAGTATGCTAACGAAGAAGACGAAGATCGACTCCGGAGTGGCAAGCAGAAAACAATCGCCCAGGAAACTGGAGGCAATTCCGGTCGGAAGCAGAAGCGGAAGGCCGAGCCAGCCGCCCCTGGAGAGGCCCTGGCCGTAACCCAGGGAAACTTCAAGGGAAAACCCAAGGGCACCTGGAAGCCCAAAAAAGTCAAGGATCAAGACGGAAATGATGTTTTGGATCTGCCATGTCACATCCACACCAAGAAGGATGAAGAGGGTAATTTTATTTACCCAAAGCATACCACTCGACAGTGCCGGCTCCTGATCCAGCAGTTCCAAGGAAAACAGTCCAAGGATAAGGAAAAAGAGTCGGACAGAGTCGAGGACAAGGAAGACAGTGACGATGGATACCCCCAAGTCAATTCCACCCTGATGATTTTTGCCGATGTCGAAAGCAAAAGTCGACTGAAAGTCATTAACCGAGAGGTGAACATGGTTGCCCCGGCAACACCCAGTTACCTGAAGTGGTCCCAGACTGCCATCACATTCGACCAGTCTGACCACCCGACGCACATTGCCACCCCTGGGAGGCAAGCTTTGGTGGTCGACCCAATTGTTGAAGGCACCCGACTGACTAAAGTCCTGATGGATGGAGGCAGTGGCCTGAACATATTGTATGCTGAAACATTGAAAGGAATGGGCATTCCGATGTCCAGACTCAGCACCAGTAACATGAGTTTCCATGGAGTCATTCCTGGGAAGAAAGCCCAATCACTCGGCCAGATCGCTCTTGATGTGGTTTTCGGTGATTCAAAGAATTACCGCAAGGAAAAGTTGACATTCGAGGTCGTGGACTTCCAAAGTGCTTATCACGCCATTTTGGGCAGGCCAGCTTACGCACGCTTCATGGCCCGGCCATGTTACGTGTACCTCAAACTGAAGATGCCTGGCCCCAAAGGTGTGATCACTGTCACAGGCAATCGGAAGAAGGCGGAAGAGTGCTTTCAGAAGGGCTCAAAGATTGCAGATGCTCAGATGGCAGTGGTCGAGCTGCAAGAGTACCAAAAGACTGCCGACCCAAGCGAGTTGCTACAAGCCAAGAAGCCTGCTTCAAAATCAGCTTTTCAGTCGTCCGGTGAAACAAAAACAGTCGACATTCACCCGACCGACCCCGACGCTGCCCCGACTCACATCTCAACGACGCTTGACTCCAAATAGGAAGAAGCGCTCATCCAGCTCCTCCGTGAGAACTGGGACATCTTCGCATGGAAACCCTCCGACATGCCTGGAGTTCCCAGGGGGCTGGCTGAGCACCGTCTACGGGTCGACCCAAAATTCAAGCCTGTGAAGGAACATCTTCGACGGTCCGCCGTCCAGAAGAAGCAAGCCATTGGCGAGGAGGTGGCTCAGCTCTTAGCAGCAGGGTTCATCCAAGAAATTTACCACTCCGAGTGGCTCACCAATGTCGTCATGGTCCCCAAGAAGGACAAGTCACTTCGCATGTGCATTGATTTCAAACATATCAATCGGGCCTGCCCGAAAGATCATTTTCCTCTCCCTCGCATCGACCAAATAGTCGAATCGACTGCGGGGTGCGAGAGATTGTCTTTTCTAGATGCTTATTCCGGGTACCATCAGATCCGTCTGTATGGACCCGACGAAATCAAAACAGCTTTCATGACCCCATTCGGATGCTTCTGTTATGTCACTATGCTGTTCGGCCTCAAGAACGCCGGAGCCACGTTCATGAGAATGATTCAGAAGTGTTTACTCACTCAAATCAGTAGGAATGTGGAGGCATACATAGATGATATTGTGGTCAAGTCACGCAAAGGTTCCGACCTACGAGCTGACCTTGCTGAAACTTTTGCCAACCTCAGGAGGTATGATATCAAGCTCAATCCATCAAAATGCACATTCGGAGTTCCAGGCGGAAAGTTACTCGGTTTTCTCGTTTCCGAACGAGGGATCGACGCCAATCCTGAGAAAATTGGCACCATACTCCGGATGAAGCGTCCTGTACGCGAGCACGATGTCCAAAAGCTTACAGGCTGCTTGGCCGCTTTGAGTCGATTCATTTCCCGCCTCGGTGAAAAGGCGTTGCCTCTCTACCGACTGATGAAGAAGTCTGACAAGTTCGAGTGGACTCCAGAAGCTGACGCAGCGTTTGCAGAACTCAAAGCTCTGCTCTCCACCCAGCCGGTGCTTGCTGCCCCAATCAGCAAAGAGCCTCTGCTGCTGTACATTGCGGCCACGGGACAAGTTGTCAGTACAGTACTCACGGTCGAGCGGGAAGAAGAAGGAAAGGCCTTCAGAGTTCAGCGCCCAGTCTATTATCTGTCTAAAGTTTTGACCCCTTCAAAACAAAGATACCCTCACTACTAGAAGCTTGTATATGGGATTTACATGACCACGACGAAGGTTGCACATTACTTCTCTGACCACTCCATTACAGTCGTCAGCGACGCCCCACTGTCAGAGATACTGCATAACAGAGATGCAACTGGTCGAGTGGCCAAGTGGGCGATTGAACTCCTTCCCTTAGATATCAGGTTTGAAGCAAGGAAGGCTATTAAGTCCCAAGCAATCGCAGATTTCATCGCCGTGTGGATTGAACAGCAGCTTCCGACTCAAGTTCACTCGGAGCACTGGACCATGTTCTTCGATGGATCTAAGATGCTGAATGGTTCCGGTGCTGGGGTAGTTCTAGTCTCCCCCCGAGGAGAAAAGCTCAGATACGTCCTCCAGATTCACTTCGATTCCTCCAACAATGAAGCAGAGTATGAAGCACTTCTGTATGGGTTGCGCATGGCCATTTCACTCGGCGTCCGTCGCCTCATGGTCTACGGCGACTCAGATTTGGTGGTTAATCAGGTGATGAAGGAGTGGGACGTCAGAAGTCCGGCTATGACCGGTTATTGCAACGCAGTGAGAAAGCTAGAAAAGAAATTCGAGGGGTTAGAGCTTCATCACATCCCCCGACTCAAAAATCAAGCAGCCGATGATCTGGCAAAGATAGGCTCCAAGAGAGAAGCCATTCCCAGCAATGTGTTTTTGGAGCACATCTGCTCGCTGTCAGTCCAGGAGGATCCTTTCACATAAGAAGCCCCACAACCGAAAAGTGCCACAGATCTGACTGAAGTTGAAGTTCCTGCTGTGGTCGACCTGATCATGGAAGTCTTGGCCATCACTCCCGACTGGACGATACCATACATCGCGTATATCCTAAGGAAAGAGCTCCCAGAGGACGAGGAAGAGGCTCGACAGATCATCCGCCGATCCAAGGCCTTCACAGTCATAAAGGGGTAGTTGTACAGAGAAAGCGCGACTGGAATCGGTCAGAAGTGCATAACTCCGGAAGAAGGTCAGATGATCCTTGATGAGATCCATTCGGGGACCTGCGGTCACCATGCGTCCTCCCGGACCATTGTGGCCAAATCATACCGAGCGGGATTTTACTGGCCAAGAGAAAATGAGATGGCAAAGGAGATAGTTGACAAGTGTGAGGGGTGTCAGTTCTACTCCAACATGTCCCACAAACCCGCATCAGCCCTGAAGACCATTCCACTCGTCTGGCCCTTCGCTGTCTGGGGGCTGGACATGGTCGGTCCTCTGAGAACAGGCAGGAGCGGTTTCACCCATGTGCTTGTGGCAGTCGACAAGTTTACCAAGTGGATTGAAGCTAAACCCATCAAGAACCTCGATGCTGGCACTGCTATTAGTTTCGTCAGAGGACTAACATTCAGATATGGAGTCCCTCACAGCATCATCACTGACAATGGGTCAAACTTCGATTCAGACCAGTTCGAAGCCTTTTGCGCCTCTCAAGGCACTCGTGTCGACTATGCGTCAGTCGCCCATCCCCAGTCGAATCGACAAGCTGAAAGAGCAAATGGTCTGATCCTCAAAGGACTAAAGCCTCGGCTATTGCGTGATCTCAAGCACGCAGCAGGTGCCTGGGTCGACGAGCTTCCGTCAGTTTTGTGGGGATTAAGGACCACCCCTAACTGGTCGACTGGAAGAACCCCATTCTTTCTTGTTTATGGAGCCGAAGCCATTCTGCCAAGTGATCTCCTTCACAACGCTCCCCGAATCGAGCTTTACACCGAAGATGAAGCAGAACAGGCTCGGCAAGATGCAGTAGACCTCCTGGAAGAAGAAAGAGAGATGGCCATGATCAGATCGACCATTTATCAGCAAGACTTGCGTCAATTCCATGCCCGACATGTGAAGAGTCGAGCCTTCCAAGAAGGAGATTTGGTCCTCCGAGTGGATCAACAGAAACCACACAAGCTTGCTCCTACTTGGGAAGGCCCCTTCATCATCACCAGAGTCCTCCACAACGGAGCGTATCACCTCTACAATGTTGATCGCCAGATTGACGAGCCGCGAGCTTGGAATGCGGAACTACTCCGCCCCTTTTACACTTAAGTTCCTTCCCATAAAGATGTAATAAGAGAAACTTCCGCAGTTCATTTTTATCAAAGTCAAGAGTGTTCCAATGATTGCTGTCACTTCTGTTTACATACGAGAACCCCCAGTGGGTGACTTAGCCGCGAACCCGTTTCGCCTAAGTTCAAAAAAAATCCTACCGAGTGGAGAGCAAACCTCCCACTCGGGGGCTTAGCTGCAGTCCAGCACTCGCCTAAGTTCTCCTACGCAGAGACTTAGCTGCAGTCAGCACTCGCCTAAGTTTGAAAAATCCTACCGAGTGGAGAGCAAACCTCCCACTCGGGGGCTTAGCTGCAGTCCAGCGCTCGCCTAAGTTCTCCTACAAAGAGACTTAGCTGCGGTCAGCACTCGCCTAAGTTTGAAAAATCCTACCGAGTGGAGAGCAAACCTTCCACTCGGGGGCTTAGCTGCAGTCCAGCACTCGCCTAAGTTCTCCTACGAAGAGACTTAGCTGCGGTCAGCACTCGCCTAAGTTTGAAAAATCCTACCGAGTGGAGAGAAAACCTCCCACTCGGGGGCTTAGCTGCAGTCCAGCACTCGCCTAAGTTCTCTTACGAAGAGACTTAGCTGCAGTCAGCACTCGCCTAAGTTTGAGAAATCCTACCGAGTGGAGAGCAAACCTCCCACTCGGGGGCTTAGCTGCAGTCCAACACTCGCCTAAGTTCTCTTACGAAGAGACTTAGCTGCAGTCAGCACTCGCCTAAGTTTGAAAAATCCTACCGAGTGGAGAGCAATCCTCCCACTCGGAGGCTTAGCTGCAGTCCCGCACTCGCCTAAGTATGAAACGCTTCTCATTTCCCAAGGACGACGAGAGGCAGGTCGACCGCCACCTTCTCCTTCGGAGCTGCACCACAGACACAAAGTTATTTCGAGTGAAGATCAAATCCCACTCGACGGGTCATCCACAAAGAGATTCAACGACAAATCAAGTTCAAATAAAGCCTAAAATATCCGAGAGACCTCAGATCGAAGTACTCGAGCCCACAGCTCGGCAGAGTTTAACTGTTACACTTCCACTCGGCATTCCGAGGAAAATATAAGGCAGAGTTTAACGGATTACAAAATACACTCGGCATCCCGAGGCAAGTTTTTTCATTCCTCAGGAGGAGGAGGACTGGCAGGGGCGACAAACTCATCCAAGTCGATCCCATCTGCGATGCGGGTAGCAGCAGCAATAAATGTCTCCATGAAGTCCTGGAAGTTGTGCTTCCTCGTGTTGGCAACTTGGATGGCGGCCAGCTTCTCCTCCCGCACCTCCTTGCAATGGACGCGGACCAGAGACAGAGCCACGTCGGCACCACACCGAGCTGAAGACTTCTTCCACTCTTGCACTCAGTCAGGGATTCCGTTGAGTCGAGTCATCAGAGACTCGAGATCATTCTGGAGCGTGGACTCTGGCCAAAGCGTCGGGTCGATCCGCGTCATGGCGACCTTCAGTCGAGCCAAGTAATCCACGACGCCGTCAATGCGGGATTCCAGTCAGAGCAGGTTCATGGCAGCTTCGTCTTGCACTGGAGAGTTGATTGGATCCAAACCTGTTTCGATCCGCCCGGTCTCCTCTTCGAAGTTCTGGCAAAGTTCTGCATGCACGACCCAAGGATAAGTCGAATTTCATAAAACTGAGTCGACACAAAAAGAACCAGTCGGAACTGATTGTGCACCTTCGAGCTTGATGTACAGCTTCTTGGCAAAGCTCCTCAAGTAGCTCTCTAGGTCGTCTCTCCTGCGAGCGATGCTTTCCATCTTCTCGCTCAGGGTGAGGTGCTCCTTCTTCCAACGCGAACACTCCCTGTTGGCTTCCTTCAGATCGGTCTTCAACTTGGTGTTCTCCCCTTCTAATTGGTCGACCGAAGCCAGCTTCTGCGCGGCCAGAGCGGTCTTGTCATCAGCCTCCTTACGGGCAGCAGCCAAGTCCTGATCCTTCTTCGCCAGAGCTTCTTTCAGTTTTTCTGCAAAAATGATGATTGAGTCGGAGAAAGCGAAGAGATGCTCAAGCCTGAAAACTAACCAGTCGACAAAGGCGTCTTACCTGCGGCGCCGTCTCTGACCTTCTGCAGCTCCGTCCTGGCCAGCTCCAGATCGAGGTTCATTTGAATTTGCTGCTTCTCCAGGTCAGCCAAGCGGGTTCCAAGATCACAAGACTTCTGAAGTCGAAGGGGAGGAGTTGCAATCTCAGTAAAAAAAGAAGAAGAGCAACAAAGACAATAAATACTAAGACTACGGTCGACTGCCAGCAGTCCACCATAGTCTCGGGGACTACACCCAGTGGGTGCACTTAGCATGCCCCCACTGGTTCCTATCCCACCCGACCGACCCCCGAAGTCGAGTCAAAGACCACCTGACCGACCCCTGAAGTCAAGTCAAAGACAAGTTGCTTCCGAGCAGCTAAGAGACAATAAGCCTACACCTAGTAAAAAAAGAAGAGAGAGAAAGACGTCGACTGCCCGCAGTCGACGGGATACCGTTCCATTCGACATGGCCCGATCAGACAGAGCGAAGAAACTCAACTACGACTCAATTTAAAGACTACAGCCGACTGCCAGCAGCCGACCGTAGTCTCGGGGACTACACCCAGTGGGTGCACTTAGCGTGCCCCCACTCGTCCAAAAAAAACCCAGTGGGTGTACAAACTTAAAGATCTTCGGAAAAGAGATTCTTCAAAGAACATACCAAAACAGACCAAGTGTTGAAGTCGACTGACCTGGACATTGCTCTGAAGAGCCGAGCTTGCGTCGTAAGCCGCCTGGCAAGCCTCCCGAGCCACTTTTACCTGTTCCATCATGACTCCAGCCTGGCGTACATCCTCCTTCGCAGCAGCCGCTTGGTCCTCGGGGACGGGGTACGCAACAAAAAGCGAAGACAGATCTGCAGTCGACGCTGAAGGCTGCACACTCGTCAAAGGAACAGCGAAAGTCACGGAAGCCCGAGTGGGTTCGCCATCATCCCGAACTGCAGCCTCAGGCGCGGGAGTGGATTGCGGAGTCTTGCCAGCCAACACCTTCTTCTTCCTCTTCACCCTCAGTGGTGCATTGTCGTCGTCGTCCGGAAGGTCGATAACATGAGGAGGAGCTGCAAGGAAACCATTCAATCAACCAACGCTTCAGTCGACTCGTAAGCAGGACGGCAGTGATCGTACCAGGGTTGGAGGTGGCAGCGTCCTCCATCTCTTGGTTGTCGTTCCTGGCGGAGACCTCAGAAGTTGCACCACTGCAAATCTCGAAAGTTAGTCAGTTGGCCCAGTGAATCGACCAAGGATCCGTCCACAGTCGACAAAGGAAGGCAAGTGTTGTTGTTACCCCGAAATGGTGGGAACAGCTATCTTCATCTTGGGCAAGGCCTTGGGCGGCTTAGATGGCGCCGTTCGTGGGTGCTTGGGAGCCTTCCCGGTCGGCGGAGGAGAAGAAGTCCGAGGGCGTTTCAACGACTGCCCAACAGGAGCGGCCGCCTTGCCATGTTCCTGCGCTGGATCGTGGGCAAGCTTGGACCATCCCTCTGGGCAGGAGGGTTCAGCCTCCTCCTCCTCTTCACTGGAGAAGATGTCGTCGCCCGCCTCTCCCTCACCGTCGGACTCCCACTCGACCTGGTCGTCCCCGCTCTCGCCTCCGCTCCCCTCACCTTCCTCGGTCGGCCCTTGTGCCCCGTTGGGTGTTGAGTACATCTCAGTGGTAGCCTGGAGGACAACGGACAGGACGAAAGTTAGTCGACTTACACAAAGAAGACTAATACAGAAGGCCAGATATCCGACACAAAGACATACCTGATCCACTTCATATGAGTTGTCGAGTGGAATCACCCTTCTGGCTCCTCGGGGGTTGTCTTTGTTCCCCGTGATGCTTGACAGCCACCCCTCCAGCATCTCATCGGTGACCTCCTCCGGGTGGATCCGAGTGGTGTCGTCAAGGCCAGAATACAGCCACATCGGATGGTCTCGCGCCTGGAGCGGTTGGATGCACCTCTGGAGAAAGACCTCTAACAAGTCCATCCCAGTCACCCCCTCACAGACAAGTTCAACCACTCGACCCGCCAATACCTTGACTTGGGCACTTTCCTCCGGCGTGACTTTCAGAGAGATAGGCTTCTCGGCTCGGTCGAGTGAAAAAGGAGGAAGACCGGTCGACTGTCCGGGGGTCGCCTGGTCCTGGCAGTAGAACCAGGTCGACTGCCAGCCGCGGACCGACTCCGGGAAGGTGATAGAGGGGAAACAGCTCTTCCCCTCGTCTGGATCGCCAAACCCCCGCACAACTGGATGACTTGCGTCTTCTCGTCACTCGACTTGGCCTTCTTCACCGACTGAGAGCGGCAAGTAAAGATATGCTTGAAAAGCCCCCAATGCGGACGGCAACCCAGGAAGGCCTCGCACATGGAAATGAACGCGGCAAGGTAGACTATGGAATTGGGGGTAAAATGATGGAGCTGCACTCCGAAGAAATTCAAGAAGCTCCGGAAGAATGGATGGGGAGGCAGAGAAAACCCTCGGTCGATGTGGGTGGCGAGGAGCACGCACTCACCGTCGCGGGGTTGCGGCTCGATCTCCCTCCCCGGGAGACGCACAGCCTCATGGGGAATGGCTCCTCCCTCGACCATGTCGTCGAGATCTTCCTGCCAGAGCACCGGTGGCATCCAATCGCCCTGAATCCAACCCTTGGGCAGGGTGGTCCGGGAGGAAGATCCACCTCGCGAAGACTTCTTTCCTTTCCCCGCCGCCGCTGCCTTCTTCGCGCGCTCCAAAGCAGTGGTCTTGCCCTTCACCATCGTCGCCGACGAGGTCTCACACGGGCTAACGACGCTAGGGTACGGCCGAGGGTCGCAGGAGGGCTGGCGAAGGGAGAGAGGAAGAAAGAAAGAAGGAAGCAGAAGAGAAGCGCGCGGCTTGGAAACCCCGAGCCGGCAACTTATAAGGGGCCGCTCCCGAGTGGCTGACCGGCAGGCCCAGGCAGCCTAGTCAAATCCCGCAACGGACGCGCGCGCAGTACGTGGCGAAAAAGGCGACGCGAGGATCGAGGAGTTTCCGCTTTATCACTTCCGATTACTGCAGCTGCTCCCGTCCCGCGCGCTTCCCAAAATCCAAATCCCGTGAGATCCGCGGGCCGCAGAACTGCTTGCCAAAAATAGAGTATCCCGCTCGTACCAACACTCGGCATGTCGCAAGCAAGGATATTCACTCGACGAAGGGCTTGGAATGGATCAAGGCGACTGAAAGAGGTTGGTGACGTCGTCCGCGACAACTGACCCTGAGTGAGGCACTCTTACAGCCCCGAAGAACTGGTCGGAAAGGATCCCCAACTCTTCCCCCACTCTAACCTCGATCCATTCGGGGGCTAATGATGAAGGTGTGTACCTGGGGTAGGAGCACGGACCCGTCCCAAAGAGTCCTACCCAAGGACATCCCTAGAAGAAATCACCCATCAATCAACTTGAAGGTACTCCACTCGACGGGTTCAAGACACTCGACCAAGAAGCTACCACTCGACCATGAAGCTATTCACTCGACTGCCAGGAGACCTACAGTCACTCCGTAGGCAAACGGTTAGCTGTTAAGTAGTCTTCATGGTCATTACAGCACTTTATTAGAGGCGTTACCAGTAACGCCCCATCTTAAATGTACTTTAAACCCTGCATTACTGAGGGCAGGAGGGGGCCGGAGAACTCTATATAAGCCACCCCCCTCCTCAGTAGGAAGGGTTTGCACCCCTGTAATCTATACACGCATAATCCAGTCGACCGCCTCCGGGCTCCGAGACGTAGGGCTATTACTTCCTCCGAGAAGGGCCTGAACTCGTAAACCTCGCGTGTAACAACTTCCCAATAGCTAGGATCTCGCCTCTCCATACTCACCCCCCTACATCACTGTCAGAGTTAGAACCACGACATGTACTTCTTCACACACGCTCTCACCACTTATCGTCGTTTACATGACATGTACTCGGCAACCTTCAAGCGGAAGCCCGACGAGGGTGTCGGCCACGGCCTACCTAAACACTCAAGTCTCTAGTCCAGGTTTATCGCCTATCCAGGTTCCATCCGCAGGGAGTCCGGCCGAGGTTTCCACATACGGCCCCGAACGATGTGAACAGGGTTCCCGAGACACCAAACGGGTGACTCGGTACATCGTGCCACGGTGTATCTATCGCATCATAGCCCACCCCTAGGGTCAGCACTACGCACGGCCGCCAACACATAACCTACAAACACCAGAAACTATTTGCAAATCCTGGACAGAGTACTAGGGTGATTAAGAAGCCGAGAGGGTCAATTAAGGATCCCAATGCATGGTAGTAGCTGATTCTTAAAATCACACATACAGATCTCAGTTCTTAGGGACGGCCTCAATGAAACAACCCACCATGTACTCCTACATGGCCTCTCATCGATACCTTTACCAAATCATGTTCAACACATCCCTCACATTACCGTCATAATCATTTCACTCTAGCCCATCACCCAGATGAACCAGACCTGACACAACTCTAAGCATAGCAGGCATAGCAAGGTAGGAAACACAAACATGGCTCAATCAACTCCTACACATGCTAGTGGGTTTCATCTAGTTACTGTGGTAATGACAGGTCATGCAGAGGATAAGGGTTCAACTACCGCAGCACACAGCAGTTTGAAACGTTGTTATCTTAATGCAGTAAATGAGAGCAGAGGCGAGAACATGGGATTGTATCGATATGATCAATGGGGTTGCTTGCCTGATGGAGTAGTAGTAGGGTACTGCCCTTCAGTTGGATACTCGGAGATATCCTCGGAGGCAGAACCTATCATGAAGGACACACATAACATAATCAACACATGGCAATATGCAACAATATATGATGCATGCTATGACATGGAAAAATGATGTGTCCTGCCTAATGCAATGTGAAACAAGTTGAAATGGGTCCATTTGAATCAAAGATTCAAATGAAAGTTAAAGTTCTTATGCATAATAAGTGTATTATCTTGTTTCACCTAAACAGCAAGGTTAAAGTGGTTTGTCATGCATGAAACCATTACAGATGGATAGATTGAATTTTTCTGATCATTTTTCATATATAATTTATTTGATTTGGAGCTATGGTTGATTTTCTATGATTTTTAGAAGTTTAGGCTATTTTATGGAATTTCCTATATGAAAACAAATCCAGAAATTAAATAATTGTGTCAGCACTGCGTCACTGTGACGTCAGCGAGTCAAAGGTGCCAGGGGCCAGTCAAACCTGACCAGTGGGGCCCACTGGTCAGTGACTCTGTGCACTAACTACGTTTAGTTAGTCTAATTAACTGGGCAGGGCCCACTAGTCAGTGACTATACTAGTTAAACTAACCTAGTTAATTAGCACTAACAGAGTAATTAATCGGGCAGGGCCCGCATGTCAGTGAGAGAGAGGGGGAAGTCAACCTGACTCGGCGGGGTCAAACCTCGCCAGTCAGCGGTCAGCGCCTGCCGGCGTTTAGCCGCCGGCGAGGCCAGACGCGGCGGCGTGCTGCGGGATTTGCCCACAGGGCACCATTTGCTGCGCGAAGAGCAGCTACGGGAAGCTGGTGCTCGCCCGCATCCAGCCGTGATGATGGCGTGGCCGGGAAGTGGTCGGAGCATCGCCGGCGACGAGCTTGGCAGAGGCCGAAGCTCGGGTCAGCTCGTGCGCGTGGCTGTAGTGGCCTAGGCGGTGTGGCGCTAGCACCTACAACATCTACGCGATGCGGTGAGCACGCTGGACATGCCAGCGGGACCGCTAAGCGGCCGGAGCTACGTCGGCGACGAGCTCAGGCGGCGGCGCGTTCGGACGAAAGAGGCGCGGCGGCTACAAAGCTCTAGCGACGAAGCGGAGAGAAGGGGGAGGAGCAGTAGCTCACTGGGAAGCCGCAGAGAGGGTCAGCGAGCTCGGGGAGGGCTCGGTGCGGTCGGAACGGCGACGGCGATCTCGGGCGGCCCAAGGTTGAAGACGACGGTGACGGCGACATTGCAGAGGCTCCGGCGTCATGCGGTTTGGCTAGTCGACGTAGTCGACGACAGCGACGCTGCTAGACACGGTGGCGCGGCTCGGGGACGGCGTTGGACGCGGCTGCGACGAGCGCCAGCGACGGTGACGGCTCGGGCGTCGTCGGGGAGGGCAAGAGAGAGGGTCAGTGGAGGAGAGCGGGTGTGTCTGGGAGCTCGGGAGAGAGGTGGGGGTGCGTCCCAGGGCGACAGCTCGACGAGGGGAGCGGCAAGGCGGCGGGCAGCTGCGTGGCACGCATGTTGTGCTCGTCGTCGAGTAGCTGCTTGCCTGTGCTGGCGAGTGCAAGCAGCTCGCTGGCACAGGAGGTGGGTTGGGCCAGTAGGTGGGCCTGCTAGGTGGGCTTCCAGGTAAGTCCTCTGTTCCCTTTTGTTTTCTCTTTTTTATTTGCTCTGCTCTGTGTAATGAAATGATTAAAATACCATTCCCTTTCTAAAAATCCTGGGAATATTCAGAGGCACATTTGAAAATATTCTCAACTGCCTAAAAATACTTCCAAGAGTATTTGAGCACTTTAAAATATTTATAAGATTTCAAATGCCCAAATTCAAATACTTATGGCTTGTTCAAAAATCCAGAATGGCTCCATAATTTGTAAGACCATTTTTGGCAGAGGTTTAAACCAGAACCAAAAATGGTGGGCTTTTATGAAGGGCATTTTGGGTTCATTGAAATTCCAATTGTTGGAAATTAGCATTTTCAGGGGGGTGTTGGGGTTGATTAGGCCCCATTTCAAGTTTAAAATAAATTTAAACATGATTCACAAGTTCATCCAATCCTAATGCATGACTAAAAGCAGGGATGTCACAGTTTCCTTTGAATGGCTTCTTTTGCTGACCGGATTTAGAGCCACCGAATCCGCATTAACCGTTGTGTCTTCAGTTTCTTCATTGTTGTTTTGACGCTTATGTTTGTTGCATCGTGGCCTGCCATTGCCATCCCTGGCTTCGGAGGTGCCAGGGTCGCTGGTACTATTGCTTCTACGGACCAGCCAGCCGTCCTCTCCCACGCAGAAGCGGGTTGTCGGCGTTCTGGGAACGGGGGTCCCCAGACTTGCCTGCCTGCGGCCTGCGGCGTGGCTCAAAGGGGGGGCCAGCATGGCCCATCTTCACCAACACAAACCCAAGACCCTCGCGAGGGGCCAAGCCTCGTGGGGCGGACGACGCGGAGCTTCCTCAGGCACGGCCTTGTCAGGCTGGCTCACGAGGAGGCGGAGAGATCAAGGCAGGGTACCTCACGGGGTGCCCATGACGCAAGCCATGACAACTCAGGGCGCCAAGCGGGTGCCAGCCCGCGCAGCATCCTCCTTTCCTCTTTGGTGCAAAGGGGGCAAGCGCAGCCGCGGAGTACCGAGGCATCAGGCAAAGGTTGTCATTTCGGTGCAACGAGACCCAGACCAGAAGGACTACGAGACGGAGGTCACCGTGGAGCCCAAGACGGCATCATCACCAGAGCTTTGCGCAGGCGAAGACTACTTTTGTCAGGATAGCTGATACTTGCTGTCCCCCTTCAAATTAGCCCGCCATTGTTGGCTCCCTTCCTGCTCAATATTTGGGGAGAGGACCAGGGCCTCTATAAATAGGACCAGCCACCCACATAGAGGAGGAGGAAGAGGACGGCCAAGAGGACGACAAGAAGAGGACGACCAAGAGGAGGAAGGAAGAGGCTCGTTAGAAGGGTCGGTCAGAGGAGAGTAGAGAGAGAGAGAGAAAGGTGACTGAACTCCTCCGAGCAGTTCATCGCCCCCAGCCAAGAACAGACCCTCACGAGGCTGTTCTTCCTTGTATTGTTCATCATCATTAGCCCAAGAGGCAATCCACACACCACACACTGGAGTAGGGTATTACACCACAACGGTGGCCCGAACCAGTATAAACCCTGTGTCTCTTGTGTTGTTCTTTCCTTAGTTTAGATCCAAGCATGGCGGAGGGGTGCAGGTAGGTAGGAGGCGAAATCTCCGCGCGCACCCCAGGGTTCGAACCTCAAGGGTCTGCCGGAACCCGAAATCTGACATTTGGCGCACCAGGTAGGGGTGCGCCGGAATTCGTCTTCCACCGCTCTATGCCCCGTCGCCGTTATCACCATGCCCGGCGACCAGGAGGGCAACCCAGACCCATGGGCGGCATGGCCCGCCCGTGCAGAGCCGCTCGCCTCAGGTGACCCCGTGCCCCAGGCAGCTCGCGGTCCGCAGGGCACTGCGGGCCGCGGGCGACGCGGACAGGCTTCGACAGCTCTCACACTGCGGCAGACGCGGTCGGCAGCAAGGGCCTCCAATCACGCCGCGACCACGACACCGTACACCTGCCGGGAGCAAGCGAACTCGAGGGCCGCGCTCACGGTGGCTCGAGAGCTGCTGCAGTGCAGACTGCTGGAGGGCGGCCGCGACGTGCTGCTGGAGCGGGTGGCAGAGCTCCTGGGCTTCGCCGCCTCAGGGGCTCACCCCTTCTGCACCCAGCTCCCATCTCCAACCCAGGGCGGCCCGCGCGGGGGCCCCGCGCGCGCCCGCGGGCTCCAAGGCTACACCAACACCAGGGAGGCTGTCGGCACCGGGCCGGCGGCGGCGCAGCCCCCGCTCCTGGTCCGCGAAGAAGAAGGGCTCGACGCGACCCACGGCCCCAGTGGACAGCCGCGCTGCCACCCCATGATAGGCGCATTAGGCAGGACCGCGTGGCGCGCAGAGCACTACGGCGTGGCCTTCGGGGTGGCGGCGCCAGAGGAATACGTGCCCCTCATGATGGATCAAGGATACTCACACGAGGACGATCCAGGCTCGCTCCTCAGCCCGAGCCAGGGGGACGAGGCGCTAGAAGCTGAGCCCTTCCAGGAGTCTTGGGACGGTCCCACTGGGCACGCTGGAAGTGGCGATTATCGGGTACCGCTAATTCTTCAGCAGGCATACGCTAACCATGGATCGCAGGAGGTGCAGGTTGCCGCAGCGGGCAGCTGCCCCGCTCCCACGGCCTCCTACCCCTCGGGAGGAGGACGCAGGGGGCTGCAGGAGAGGGGCAGGGATTAGACATCACCACCGCGGCGTTCGGAGCAAGGTGTTCTCAGGAGGTAGGCCCTCCGCTGGGGAGGTGCCCCAGGGCCTGCCCCCGGCGGAGGACCCGTGGTCGTTGGGGGAACCGCTGGCGACCGCTCTACCCCATCGGCGGCGTCCTGGTTTCCGGTCGTCGTTGATGGCACTAGAGTGTGGTGCAAGGCAGGGCCCTCATCTGGCGATAAGAAGCAAGGCCAGTACCTGTGAAGAAGGCCCAGTGCCTGTGAAGCTCGCCGCCCCGTGACACTCTCACGTAATAATGAGTGGGGCTGTACACGCCCCGGAGTCTCAGGGGTGCCGGCCTCAGGCCCTGGGGCTCCCTCCCACGCCCAGTGGCAGCACTTAGCTCTGCGCTGGTGAGAAGACGTCCAAGACTGGACTAGGTGCCGGACGCGGCCTTTTGTTTGCTTTCGTTGCTCTTCCCCTTGGTTGTCGCTTTTCCCCGCTGGATTCAAGTTGGATTCAAATTTGAGATTTGCGTGTGTTCAGGGAGGGGTGCTTAGTCTCGTTCGAGCAATTTCTCGCGTTTTGGTTACCACTTCGCCTCAGCCGCCTCCCCTCGCGAGCCGGGTCAGGCCTAGCTTGCGCGCAGCCCAGACTGCCGCCACCGCATCCTCTCGGGAGGGTGTTTTACTGCAGATCCTACGGATTCAATCAGGGGACACTCAGGACACCACAACCCCCGCGGGCTGCCTCAGGGCCAGCGCGGAACAAAGGTATACTAGTCGACCAGCGCGTCGCTTGAGCCAGCCACTTGGCGTGGGCGCACGGGCGATGTGGCTTCTGCTGATACGATAAACACAAGTTTTACATGAGGGGCCCCCTCCAAAATGCTCTCACAGTCATCAGGCCAAAACCTGAGTTCTACTCATGCAGGGTAAGGAAGCAGGAACGATGTACAGTCAGTCGGACAAATCCCCCAATGCGTCCTCAGGAGCACCACCTGGGCCGTTGCTGGCGCCGCTGAACTCGCCATCGCTGTCCGCGTCGCCGCCAGCGGCGTCAGGGCCGCCCATCGCGCCGCCCTCGTCTACCGCCACGATCGCATCATCGTTGTCTCAGGCAAAGGCCCTGATAAGAGCGTCCACATTGTCCTCCACCCAGTGCGCCAGGTCGCCTCGGATAGCCTGGGGGACTGGGGCGATGGCGGCATCAAAATCAAAATGGGGATCCATGTTCCCGAGGTGACTGAAGACGCGGGAAAAGGCACGCCTGAGCAGGGCGCAGCTCCTCTCCTCCACCAACCTCTCAGCCCTGGTCGACCGCGCCTCCAGCTGCGTCACCACATCAGTGAAGAACTGGAGATTGCCCGCGTAGTTGATTGCGTGCGGCTCACCGACAGCCTCCTCGCAGATGTTGCCCAAGGCCGCGTTGGCTCTCTCCCGGAGAGTGGTGAGCATGGGTCCATGCTCATGCTCCAAGATCCGCCGCTGACGTATCTCGTCCGCATTCTGACGCACGACGGCCTCAGCCACCTCCACCCGCTGGCGAAGAAGGAGCACCTTAGCCTGGGAGGTGGTTAACTCACCTCGCACCACCTCAAGAGCGGCCCGGGAAGCATCGGCCCGCCGCACCGCCTCCTCCAGCTTGGCCCTCAAAGCGGCAGTCCTGCCTTCAGCTTCGGCCCGGATTAACCCCAGCTTCTCTTTGAACTCGTGCTCGAGGTTCAAATGTGCCATCGCCACTCGACGTCCGACCTCCTCCAGGACGCAGGCTTCCTGTGTAGCAACATCATCCTCCGCCTGCGTCACCAAGCGCTCCCTCGTCTCCAGACGCTCATACTCGCGGGTACGTTCGGCGGCTTCCAGTGTCAGCGCCTCCTCACGCCTCTAGAGCTCTGTTGAGTCGCCAGAGGCCACCTTCATCGACGTGAGGGCTACCTCGCGCAGCTCCACCTGCTCCTCCAGCGAGTGGCACCAGGCCAGAAGCTCCCGAGCCCGCTCCTCCGCAGCCGTTCGCCGCCGGTCAGCCTCCCGAGCCTCCTCAGCGGCCCGAGAGCGGGCCTCCCGAGAGGCCACCAACGACGCCTTGTCCTCTGCTTCATCAAGATCACGCTCGCGGCGCGCAAGGGCGATGGCGCCCTCCAGCTTGCGCCTCTCTGCAGCTAGGCCTAGGCCCTCGGCCTCAAGGCGCGCGTCTTCATCAGCAAGCTCCTCACCAAGCAGGCTCACTGCGTCAGTCGCCCTTCGAAGGAATCCTTGGCGGAGAGCGCGACGCTCCCGAGCGCGCTCGAGCACGTCTTCCACACCATCATCCGCCTCAAGCAAGCACCGGGGGCCGCGAGTCAGCACTCCCCCTCCGGGCTGGGGGCTGGGGGCTGGCACCCTCGCGACGGCCGGGCACGCCGCGTCAGAAGCCCGGCCTGGGGCCAGCCCGTCCTCAAGAGAAGAGCGCGGGAAGCGCCTCAGCCAATCGCAGTTCACGACCAGGCAAGAGGCCCATGGCAGGCTGGCTATGCCACGAGAAGGCCCGCGAAGGAGGATCGCGAGGTGCGCAGGGCCGCGGTGCGCCTCAGGATGGTTCGCCTCTTCGATCGCCCTCACCACAAGGGTTCCGCTGCTCGGGGCGCTCGACGACGGTGGAGGGGGCGAAGCCAAGGGGGACGGCTCCTCAGCCATCTCCGCAAGCTTGGCTAGAAGGGGCCTGCGGAGCAAGGGTCAGTACAAGTAACAGAAGGATCGGGAGCCGGGAAAGGAAAAGGCTTACTCATCGGTGGCGAAGTACTTCCTACGCTTCAGCAGGCGACAAGGGTAATCGTCGCCAGGGCCTCCCTTCTCTTCCAGAGAGCCTCGAAGTTCACGCGGAAGCGGCCCAAGAGTTGGGCGCATGGATCAACCTTCGACGAAGACAGAGCGGCAAGGCGATCTGCGGCAAAGGCGCCTGCCCGATGTGCGTTGCCAATCGCCTCCCCAAGAGACGCAGCTGGAGCCTCAGGGGCCCCAGTCGCAGGCATTGAGAGCATCTGCTTGCCACCCTCAGCCTCAGCGGCACGAGCCCCGAGAGCTGCTTCCTCATGAGCCTCGCCCGGCGCTGTCACCGCGCCAGGAGCCCCCTCGGCCTCTGGCGCCTCGTGCCTCCCTGCTCCGCCACTCGAGGATGAGTCGCCTTGGCCGACTGGTAGGGCAGTCACCACCACTGGGTTCTCGCGAGGCCCCTGAAGGCCGGCGGGGCGCAGCCCCCACTCATCAAAGATAGGCATCTGCTTCACAAAGTCGCCCCTGCTCTGGCAGAGGACAGCAAGGCCCCTCCCTGCCGGACACTGCCGGGGTTGGGGTCCCCAGCCAGGGTCAGGAGTGCCGTCCTCAGCACCTCAGGAGTCAGGTACTCTTCCTGGAGCCTCATACGATCCTCGCGCCCACGGAAGGCCCACATCCGGTGAGAGTGGCGTTGAAGAGGAGCAAGGCGGCATAGCAGGAACTCCTTCACCACCTTGGGCGCTGTCACGCCAAGTGACCTCAGGAGCGTGAAGCGGCGCCAGATGAAGACGAGCCAGGGGCTCTCAAGCGTCTCCTGGCCCCAGCCCGAATTGGGGACGGCAGGCAAGGTTGGTTCCAATAGCAGGGGGCTGGGCACCCCTGCGTCCACATACAGCCACCGCTCGCGGAACCCGACCGCGGGCAGGGGGAGCTTGAAGTCAATCCCAGAGGCTGCCGTCTCAGGCGCGGCAATGAAGCTCACACAAGCCCAGCATTGGGTAGGGTCGACAAGATGCAACGAGAAGAAGTGGCGCAGCAGGGCAACCGAAGGAGGGATGCCAGGCGAAGACCGAAAGGAGGGTGATGGATTCAGGACCCAGATGCATCATGTGGATCTGATAGTGGGAAAGCACGGCGTTGAAGAAATCAGAAAAGGGGGGAACCAGACCCGCCCACAGGGCGTCGGCAAGATACGGGACCTTGGTGGCTGTCCTGTCGATGGAGAAGTGGGATGCGGGCCAGGCCGTCGTCCTCCCGCATTCATTGAAGATGGTGGCCAGAGCCAAGCTGACCTTGCCCGAGCCCTCGGCGGGGGCCGCCGGCGGCGGCGGGCAAGGCAGAGACACGGTTTTCTTCCCTCTCCCCTTCTTCGTCGGAGCCATGGCGATAGGAAGGGGGGAGGCTCGAGATTGAGTTGAAAACAGAAACCGGAGTTCGAGCGGAGGAAGGACAGAGGGCGCTCGAGCGATAAAAGGGGAACGGCTGTGTATGACTACGGGTCCGCCTAGCACGGCGCAAGATAAGGAGGGCGTGGGGGAACAGTGCCGCCCACGTCCAATCAACCGCCACGCGGTGCCCAAGGCCGCAGGCTATTAGGGCCCGCGGCGCTTCGCTCTTGCCCTTCCGCCTCCCTGCACGGCCAAGTCCGGGCGCGCCTTGGGCCCGGGGGCTACTGTCGGCGTTTTAGGAACGGGGGTCCCCAGACTTGCCTGCCTGTGGCCTGCGGCGTGGCTCAAAGGGGGGCCCAGCACGTCCCATCTTCACCAACACAAACCCAAGACCCTCGTGAGGGGCCAAGCCTCGCGGGGCGGACGACGCGGAGCTTCCTCAGGCACGGCCTCGTCAGGCTAGCTCACGAAGAGGCGGAGAGATCAAGGCGGGGTACCTCACGGGGTGCCCATGACGCAAGCCATGACAACTCAGGGTGCCAGGCGGGTGCCAGCCCGCGCAACGTCCTCCTTTCCTCTTTGGTGCAAAGGGGGCAAGCGCAGCCATGGAGTACCGAGGCATCAGGCAAAGGTTGCCATTTCGGTGCAACGAGACCAAGACCAGGAGGACTATGAGACAGAGGTCACCGTGGAGCCCAAGACGGCGTCATCACCAGAGCTTTGCACAGGCGAAGACTACTTTTGTCAGGATAGCTGATACTTGATGTCCCCCTTCAAATTAGCCCGCCATTGTTGGCTCCCTTCCCACTCAATATTTGGGGAGAGGACCAGGGCCTCTATAAATAGGACCAGCCACCCACATAGAGGAGGAGGAAGAGGACGACCAAGAGGACGACAAGAAGAGGACGACCAAGAGGAGGAAGGAAGAGGCTCGTTAGAAGGGTCGGTCAGAGGAGAGCAGAGAGAGAGAGAAAGGTGACTGAACTCCTCCGAGCAGTTCATCGCCCCCAGCCAAGAACAGACCCTCGCGAGGCTGTTCTTCCTTGTATTGTTCATCATCATTAGCCCAAGAGGCAATCCAAACACCACACACTGGAGTAGGGTATTACACCACAATGGTGGCCCGAACCAGTATAAACCCTGTGTCTCTTGTGTTGTTCTTTCCTTATTTAGATCCAAGCATGGCGGAGGGGTGCAGGTAGGTAGGAGGCGAAATATCCGCGCGCACCCCAGTGTTCGAACCTCAAGGATCTGCCGGAACCCGAAATCCGACACGGGTCATGAGTGCGGTAAGAGCTGCTATAGACTTTGGTTTTTCCTGGCCGAGGTGTCGGGCGAGCCATTCGTCGCGGACGCTATGTTTAAAGGCCGTGAGGGCTTCGGTGTCCGGACAATCGATGATTTGGTTCTTTTTAATTAAGAATCTAGTCCAGAGTTTGCGGACTGACTCTCTGGGTTGCTGGACTATATGACTAAGGTCATCGGCATCCGGAGGTCGGACATAGGTACCTTGGAAGTTGTCTCTAAAGGAATCCTACAGATCTTCCCAACTACCAATGGAGTTTTCTAGGAGGTTGTTTGACCAGTGCCGTGCCGGTCCTTTCAGCTTTAAAGGGAGGTATTTGATTGCGTGGAGATCATCACCGCGAGCCATGTGAATATGGAGAAGAAAGTCCTCAATCCATACCGCGGGATCTGTCGTTCCATCGTATGATTTAATGTTTACGGGTTTAAACCCTTCTGGAAACTGGTGCTGCATTACTGAAGGAAATATGCCCTAGAGGCAATAATAAAGTTATTATTTATTTCCTTATATCATTATAAATGTTTATTATTCAAGCTAGAATTGTATTAACCGGAAACATAATACATGTGTGAATACATAGACAAACAGAGTGTCACTAGTATGCCTCTACTTGACTAGCTCGTTGATCAAAGATGGTTATGTTTCCTAACCATAGACATGAATTGTCATTTGATTAACGGGATCACATCATTAGGAGAATGATGTGACTGACTTGACCCATTTCGTTAGCTTAGCACTTGATCGTTTAGTTTATTGCTATTGCTTTCTTCATGACTTATACATGTTCCTATGACTATGAGATTATGCAACTCCCGTTTACCGGAGGAACACTTTGTGTGCTACCAAACGTCACAACGTAACTGGGTGATTATAAAGGTGCTCTATAGGGGTCTCCGAAGGTACTTGTTGGGTTGGCGTATTTCGAGATTAGGATTTGTCACTCCAATTGTCGGAGAGGTATCTCTGGGCCCTCTCGATAATGCACATCACCTAAGCCTTGCAAGCATTGCAACTAATGAGTTAGTTGCGGGATGTATTACAGAATGAGTAAAGAGACTTGCCGGTAACGAGATTGAACTAGGTATTGAGATGCCGACGATCGAATCTCGGGCAAGTAACATACCGATGAAAAAGGGAACAACGTATGTTGTTATGCGCTCTGACCGATAAAGATCTTCGTAGAATATGTAGGAGCCAATATGAGCATCCAGGTTCCGCTATTGGTTATTGACCGGAGACGTGTCTCGGTCATGTCTACATAGTTCTCGAACACGTAGGGTCCGCACGCTTAACGCTACGATGACAGTTATATTATGATTTTATATGTTTTATGTACCGAAGGAGTTCGGAGTCCCGGATGAGATCGGGGACATGACGAGGAGTCTCGAAATGGTCGAGACATAAAGATCAATATATTGGACGACTATATTCGGACTTCGGAAAGGTTCCGAGTGATTCGGGTATTTTTCGGAGTACCGGAGAGTTACTGGAATTCGCCGGGGAGTATATGGGCCTTATTGGGCCATACGGGAATAGAGGAGATAGGCCAAAAGGAAGGAGGCCTGCCCCCCCCTCTGGTCCGAATTGGACAAGGGGTGCGGCCCCCTTTTCCTTCTCCCACTCCTCCTCTTTCCTTCACTCCTACTCTAACAAGGAAAGGAGGAGTCCTACTCCCGGTGGGAGTAGGACGCCCCCCTTGGCGCGCCCTCCTCCTAGGCCGGCCGCCTCCCCCCTTGCTCCTTTATATACAGGGGCAGGGGGGCACCTCTAGACACACAAGTTGATCAAGTTGATCGTCTCTTAGCCGTGTGCGGTGCCCCCCTCCACCATAGTGCACCTCGATAATACTGTAGCAGTGCTTAGGCGAAGCCCTGCGTCGGTAGAACATCAACACCGTCACCATGCCGTCGTGCTGACGAAACTCTCCCTCAACACTCGGTTGGATCGGAGTTAGAGGGACGTCATCGGGCTGAACGTGTGCTGAACTCAGAGGTGCCGTGCGTTCGGTACTTGATCGGTCGGATCGTGAAGACGTACGACTACATCAACCGTGTTGTGCTAACGCTTCCGCTTTCGGTCTACGAGGGTACGTGGACAACACTCTCCCCTCTCGTTGCTATCCATCACCATGATCTTGCGTGTGTGTAGGAAATTTTTTGAAATTACTACGTTCCCCAACAGTGGCATCTGAGCCAGGTTTTATGAGTTGATGTAATATGCACAAGTAGAACACAAGTGAGTTGTGGGCGATATAAGTCATACTGCTTACCAGCATGTCACACTTTGGGTCAGCAGTATTGTTGGATGAAGCGGCCTAGACCGACATTATGCGTACGCTTACGCGAGACTGGTTCTACCGACGTGCTTGGCACATAGGTGGCTGGCGGGTGTCAGTTTCTCCAACTTTAGTTGAACCGAGTGTGGCTACGCCCGGTCCTTGAGAAGGTTAAAACAGCACTAACTTGATAAACTATCGTTGTGGTTTTGATGCGTAGGTAAGAACGGTTCTTGCTAAGCCCGTATCAGCCACGTAAAACTTGCAACAACAAAGTAGAGGACGTCTAACTTGTGTTTTGCAGGGCATGTTGTGATGTGATATGGTCAAGACATGATGCTAAGTTTTATTGTATGAGATGATCATGTTTTGTAACCAAGTTATCGGCAACTGGCAGGAGCCATATGGTTGTCGCTTTATTGTATGCAATGCAATCGCCCTGTAATGCTTTACTTTATCACTAAGCAGTAGCGATAGTCGTGGAAGCATAAGATTGGCGAGATGACAACGATGCTACGATGGAGATCAAGGTGTCGCGCCGGTGACGATGGTGATCATGACGGTGCTTCAGAGATGGAGATCACAAGCACAAGATGATGATGGCCATATCATATCACTTATATTGATTACATGTGATGTTTATCTTTTATGCATCTTATCTTGCTTTGATTAACGGCACCGTTATAAGATGATCCCTCACTAAATTATCAAAGTATAAGTGTTCTCCCTGAGTATGCATCGTTGCGAAAGTTCTTCGTGCTGAGACACCACGTGATGATCGGGTGTGATAGGCTCTACGTTCAAATACAACGGGTGCAAAACAGTTGCACACGTGGAATACTCAGGTTAAACTTGACGAGCCTAGCATATAACAGATATGGCCTCGGAATACGGAGACCGAAAGGTCGAGCGTGAATCATATAGTAGATATGATCAACATAGTGATGTTCACCATTGAAACTACTCCATCTCACGTGATGATCGGACATGGTTTAGTTGATTTGGATCACGTGATCACTTAGAGGATTAGAGGGATGTCTATCTAAGTGGGAGTTCTTAAGTAATATGATTAATTGAACTTAAATTTATCATGAACTTAGTCCTGGTAGTATTAGCATATCTATGTTGTAGATCAATAGCTCGCATTTAGCTCCCCTATTTTATTTTTGATATGTTCCTAGATAAAACTAAGTTGAAAGATGTTAGTAGCAATGATGCGGATTGGATCCGTGATCTGAGGATTATCCTCATTACTGCACAGAAGAATTATGTCCTTAATGCACCGCTAGGTGACAGACCTATTGTAGGAGCAGATGCAGATGTTATGAACATTTGGCTAGCTCAATATGATGACTACTTGATAGTTTAGTGCACCATGCTTAAACGGCTTAGAATAGAGACTTCAAAGACGTTTTGAACGTCATGGACCATATGAGATGTTCCAGGAGTTGAACTTAATATTTCAAGCAAATACCCGAGTTGAGAGATATGAAGTCTCCAACAAGTTCTATAGCTAAAAGATGGAGGAGAATAGCTCAAGCAGTGAGCATGTGCTCAGGTTGTCTGGGTACTACAATCACTTGAATCAAGTGGGAGTTAATCTTCCAGATAAAATAGTGATTGACAGAATTCTCTAGTCACCATCACCAAGTTAGTAGAACTTCGTGATGAACTATAGTATACAAGGGATGATGAAAATGATTCCCGAGTTTTTCATGATGATGAAATCGATGAAGGTAGAAATCAAGAAAGAGCATCAAGTGTTGATGATTGACAAGATCACTAGTTTCAAGAAAAAAGGGCAAAAGTAAGAAGGGGAACTTCAAGAAGAACGGCAAGCAAGTTGCTGCTCAAGTGAAGAAGCCCAAGTCTGGAACTAAGCCTGAGACTAAGTACTTCTACTGCAAAGGGACTGGTCACTGTAAGCAGAATTACCCCAAGTATTTGGTGGGTAAGAAGGATGGCAAAGTAAACAAAGGTATATTTGATATACAGATTATTGATGTGTATTTTACTAGTGTTCATAGCAACCACTCAGTATTTGATACTGGTTCAGTTGCTAAGAGTAGTAACTCGAAACGGGAGTTGCAGAATGAACAGGAACTAGTTAAGGGCAAGGTGACGATGAGTGTTGGAAGTAGTTCCAAGATTCATATGATCATCATCGCACACTCCCTATACTTTCGGGATTAGTGTTGAACCTAAATAAATGTTATTTGGTGTTTGCGTTGAGCATAAATATGATTGGATCATGTTTATTGCAATATGGTTATTCATGTAAGTTAGAGAATAATTATTGTTCTGATTACATGAATAAAACCTTCTATGGTCATACACCCAATGAAAATGGTTTGTTGGATCTCGATCGTGGTGACACACATTTTCATAATATTGAAGCTAAAAGATGCAAAGTTAATAATGATAGTGCAACTTATTTGTGGCACTGCCGTTTAGGTCATATTGGTGTAAAGCGCATGAAAAAAATCCATGCTGATGGGCTTTTGGAATCACTTAATTATGAATCAGTTGATACTTGCGAACAATGCCTCATGGGCAAGATGACTAAGACTCCATTCTCCGGAACAATGGAGCGAGCAAAATATTTGTTGGAAATCATACATACTAATGTATGTGGTCCGATGAATAATGAGGCTCGCGGCAGGTATCATTATTTTTTGATATTCACAGATGATTTGAGCAGATATGAGTATATCTACTTGATGAAACACAAGTCTGAAACATTTGAGAAGTTCGAAGAATTTCAGAGTGAAGTGGAGAATCATCGTAACAAAAATAAAAGTTTCTACGATATGATCGCAGAAGTAAAATATTTGAGTTACGAGTTTGGCCTTCAGTTAAAACAATGCGAAATAGTTTCACTACTCACGCCACCTGGAACACCATAGTGTAATGGTGTGTTCGAACGTCGTAACCGTACTTTATTAGATATGGTACGATCTATGATGTCTCTTACCGATTTACCACTATCATTTTGGGGTTATGCATTAGAGACAGCTACATTCACATTAAATAGGGCACCATCTAAATCCGTTGAGACGCACCGTATGAACTATGGTTTGGCAAGAAACCTAAGCTGTCGTTTCTTAAAGTTTGAGGTTGCAATGCTTATGTGAAAAAGTTTCAACCTGATAAGCTCAAACCCAAATCGGAGAAGTGCATCTTCATAGGATACCCAAAAGAAAATGTTGGGTGCACCTTCTATCACAGATACGAAGGCAAGATATTCATTGCTGAGAATGGATCCTTTCTAGAGGAGTTTCTCTCGAAAGAAGTGAGTGGGAGGAAAGTAGAACTTGATGAGGTAACTGTACCTGCTCTCTTATTGGAAAGTAGTTCATCACAGAAATCTGTTCCTGTGACTACTACCAATTAGCGAGGAAGCTAATGATGATGATCATGTAACTTCAGATCAAGTTACTACCGAACCTCGTAGGTAAACCAGAGTGATATCCGCACCAGAGTGGTACGGTAATCCTGTTCTAGAGGTCATGTTACTTGACCATGATGAGCCAACGAACTATGGGGAAGCGATGATGAGCCCAGATTCCGCGAAATGGCTTGAGGCCATGAAATCTGCGATGAGATCCATGTATGAGAACAAAGTATGGACTTTGATTGACTTGCCCATTGATCGGCGAGCCGTTGAGATTAAATGGATCTTCAAGAGGAAGACGGACGCTGATAGTAGTGTTACTATCTACAAAGCTAGAATTGTCGCAAAAAGGTTTTCCACAAGTTCAAGGTGTTGACCACGATGAGAATTTCTCACGTGTATCTATGCTTAAGTCTGTCTGAATCATGTTAGCAATTACCGCATTTTATGAAATTTGGCAAATGGATAAACAAAACTACATTCCTTAATAGGATTTATTAAAGAAGAGTTGTATATGATGCAACTAGAAGGTTTTGTCAATCCTAAAGGTACTAACAAAATATGCAAGCTCTAGCGATCCATCTATGGACTGGTGCAAGCATCTCGGAGTTGGAATATACGCTTTGATAAGTTGATCAAAGCATATAGTTTTATACAGACTTGCGGTGAAGCCTGTATTTACAAGTGAGTGGGAGCACTACAACATTTCTGATAAGTATATGTATGACATATTGTTGATCAGAGATGATGTAGAATTATTCTGCAAAGCATAAAGGAATGTTTGAAAGGAGTTTTTTCAAAGAAAGACCTTGGTGAAGCTGCTTACATATTGAGCATCGAGATCTATAGAGATAGATCAAGACGCTTGATAAGTTTTTTAATGAGTACATACCTTGACAAGATTTTGAAGTAGTTCAAAATGGAACAGTCAAAAAGGAGTTCTTGCCTGTGTTACAAGGTGTGAAGTTGAGTAAGACTCAAAACCCGACCACGGCAGAAGATAGAGAGAGAATGTAAGTCATTCCCTATGCCTCAGCCATAGGTTCTATAAAGTATGCCATGCTGTGTACCAGACCTATTGTATACCCTGCCCTGAGTTTGGCAGGGGAGTATAATAGTGATCTAGGAGTAGGTCATTGGACATTGGTCAAAATTATCCTTAGTGGAATAAGGATATGTTTCTCGATTATGGAGGTGACAAAAGGTTCGTCGTAAAGGGTTACGTCGATGCAAGTTTTGACACTGATCCAGATGACTCTAAGTCTCAATCTGGATACATATTGAAAGTGGGAGCAATTAGCTAGAGTAGCTCCATGTAGAGCATTGTTGACATAGAAATTTGCAAAATACGTACGGATCTGAATGTGGTAGACCCGTTGACTAAACTTCCCTCACAAGCAAAACATGATCACACCTTAGTACTCTTTGGGTATTAATCACATAGCGATGTGAACTAGATTATTGACTCTAGTAAACCCTTTGGGTGTTGGTCACATGACGATGTGAACTATGGGTGTTAATCACATGGTGATGTGAACTATTGATGTTAAATCACATGGCGATGTGAACTAGATTATTGACTCTAGTGCAAGTGGGAGATTGAAGGAAATATGCCCTAGAGGCAATAATAAAGTTATTATTTATTTCCTTATATCCTGATAAATGTTTATTATTCATGCTAGAATTGTATTACTTGGAAACATAATACATGTGTGAACACATAGACAAACAGAGTGTCACTAGTATGCCTCTACTTGACTAGCTCGTTGATCAAAGATGGTTATGTTTCCTAACCATAGACATGAGTTGTTATTTGATTAACGGGATCACATCATTAGGAGAATGATGTGATTGACTTGACCCATTCCGTTAGCTTAGCACTTGATCGTTTAGTTTGTTGCTATTGCTTTCTTCATGACTTATACATGTTCCTATGACTATGAGATTATGCAACTCCCGTTTACCGGAGGAACACTTTGTGTGCTACCAAACGTCACAATGTAACTGGGTGATTATGAAGGTGCTCTACAGGTGTCTCCGAAGGTACTTGTTGGGTTGGCGTATTTCGAGATTAGGATTTGTCACACCGGTTGTCGGAGAGGTATCTCTGGGCCCTCTCGGTAATGCACAACACCTAAGCCTTGCAAGCGTTGCAACTAATGAGTTAGTTGTGGGATGATGTATTACGGAACGAGTAAAGAGACTTGCCGGTAATGAGATTGAACTAGGTATTGAGATGCCGGCGATCGAATCTCGGGCAAGTAACATACCGATGACAAAGGGAACAACATATGTTGTTATGCAATCTGACCGATAATGATCTTTGTAGAATATGTAGGAGCCAATATGAGCATCCAGGTTCCGCTATTGGTTATTGACCGGAGACGTGTCTCAGTCATGTCTACATAGTTCTCGAACCCGTAGGGTCCGCACGCTTAACGCTACGATGACAGTTATATTATGAGTTTATATGTTTTGATGTACTGAAGGAGTTCGGAGTCCCGGATGAGATCGGGGACATGACGAGGAGTCTCGAAATGGTCGAGACGTAAAGATCGATATATTTGATGACTATATTCGGACTTCGAAAAGGTTCCGAGTGATTCAGGTATTTTTCGGAGTACCGGAGAGTTACGGGAATTCGTCGGGGAGTGTATGGGCCTTATTGGGCCATACGAGAATAGAGGAGATAGGCCAAAAGGAAGGAGGCCTGCGCCCCCCCTCTGGTCCGAATTGGACAAGGGGTGCAGCCCCCTTTTCCTTCTCCCTCTCCTCCTCTTTCCTTCACTCCTACTCCAACAAGGAAAGGAGGAGTCCTACTCCCGGTGGGAGTAGGACTCCCCCCTTTGTGCGCCCTCCTCCTAGACCGGCCGCCTCCCCCCTTGCTCCTTTATATACAGGGGCAGGGGGCACCTCTAGACACACAAGTTGATCAAGTTGATCATCTCTTAGCCGTGTGCGGTGCCCCCCTCCACCATAGTCAACCTCGATAATACTGTAGCAGTGCTTAGGCGAAGCCCTGCGTCGGTAGAACATCAACATCGTCACCACGCCATCATGTTGACGAAACTCTCCCTCAACACTCGGCTGGATCGGAGTTAGAGGGACGTCATCAGGCTGAACGTGTGCTGAACTCGGAGGTGCCGTGCGTTCGGTACTTGATCGGTCGGATCATGAAGACGTACGACTACATCAATCGCGTTGTGCTAACGCTTCCGCTTTTGGTCTACGGGGGTACGTGGACAACATTCTCCCCTCTCGTTGGTATGCATCACCATGATCTTGCGTGTGCGTAGGAAATTTTTTGAAATTACTACGTTCCCCAACAATTACCTCATCGGTAAAGCATAAGGGGTGTGTGGCGCCTCTATATTGGGTAACTTCATGACGGAGTTCATATGACATCCGTGTTCGGTTTTCAGCCTGGGTGAGGTTATGCCTATCGCGGCAGGCTTGATGGCCGTCTTCACACGTCGGGGCATGGCCCCTTGATCCATAGATTGATCTAGCTTTACCGGCTCTATTGTCCAGGTCTTGACGTAAGTCGTAGGTGTATCCGGGAGCCGTCGCCTCTTCGCCTCTACGGCGAGGTGGTGCGGGTTGGTATTCGGCGTAAGTAGCCGCTTTGTCTCGCCCACATGTTGGTCGGTCTGGTTCATCAGCGCGGTCATATCTTGATGGTACTGGCTCAAGGGCCTCGTCATTGAATTGTGGCAGTAGCCGATGCTTTGGATAACTCTTTGTTGGGCGCTTGAGGCCATATTCTTCGGCGGCTAGGACCTGGGTCCATCTGTCGTTGAGCGTATCTTGTTCGGCCTGAAGTTGTTGTTGCTTCTTTTTAGGCTCCTCGCAGTTGCGATGACCTGTCGCTTGAAGCGTTCTTGCTCGAGGGGTTCCTCTGGCATGATGAAATCTTTGTTCCCAAGGCTGACATCGTCCTCGGAGATTGGTTGATAGTTACTATCTTTCGAATCCTCGTTCCTGACCGGCTCGTTGGGGTTAACTTGTCCCTCCTCCCATTCATCCTGCTCGGATGCAGGCTCAACCGGTTCTTTGGGATCTTCGGCATCGTCCGGAGTGTTATTATCTCCGATGGCAGTATTGCTTTCCATTTCACGACGTGATTTTGAGCGGCGCCGCTGACGTCGACGTTTTGGTGGTGCCTCGACGGGCTTGTCTTCGCTTGGATCCTTCCTGCCATCGTCGTCATCCTTTTTGGGTGTATCCACCATATACACATCATATGTGGAGGTGGTCGTCCAACGCCCGGTAAAGGGCGGGTCTTGGCCTGGTTTGTCTCTGGCGTCTTCATCCATGCCGTCGATGTCTTCGGACGCGTAGTCGAGCATGTCGGTTAAGTCTTCGACAATGGCTACAAAGTGGGTGGTGGGTGGGATGCAAAATTCCCTGTGCTCAGCCCCTAGTTCGGGCTAGGTGTGGTTCGGGAGTGATACTTCCGTAATGACGAGGGATCGCATTAAGTCCAAGGCCTCGCTTAAGAGCGAAGGTCAGACAGGGAACTGAGGACCTGCGGGGCTAGGCATGGCAGATTCTACCAGGCCGTGCTTACTAGACGCAGACCTTGAGAGTTTGGAGTTGGCGTCCAGAGGCGAGTCCGGCTCTCCGATGACAAGGAGCGTCCTGCTTGATTCCAGGCTCGCCGAAGACATAGTTGCCTCTGGGTCTTCGGAGAAGAGATGCGTAGTAGGAGAGAGTTCGGTGGGTTTCAGACACCCATCTTCGGATGAAGTGGTCTGCTCTGGATCAAAGGCCAGAGCATGGATGATAGATGGTCTTTGAGCGGTGCCTCATGATGAATCCGATGAGTTTCCTTCTTGGAGATGAGGAATAGTGGTCGAGGTCGTGAACCCTTCGAAGATCAAGTCTCCTTGGATATCGGCGACGTAATTCGAATCTGATCTGATGACCAGGAGCGTAGCTGTCGAACTATTCAAGGTGACCAACTGAGTTGGCATGCAGAGCTAAGCCACTATACACAAAAAGTTGACTCGGGAGGAAGATTTCCCCGGAAACAGCATCGTTGTTGATGATCGAACGAGCCATCGAACCTTCTGCCGACGACAAAGTGGATCTCAATGAAAGCACAAATGTCGGTGTCAAAACTGGCTGATCTCGGGTAGGGGGTCCCGAATTGTGCATCTAAGGATCGAAGGTAACAGGAGACAAAGGGGACACGATGTTTACCCAGGTTGGGCCCTCTTAAGGGAGGTAAAGCCCTACTTCCTGCTTGATTGACTTTGATGAGTATAGGGGTTACAAGAGTTGATCTACCTCGAGATCGTAATGGCTAAACCCTAGATGTCTAGCCTATATGAATTATGATAGCCTCTACGGACTAAACCCTCCGGTTTATATAGACACCAGAGGGGCCTAGGGTTGTACATAGTCGGTTTACAGAAGAAGGAAACTATACATCCAGACGCCAATCTTGCCATCCACACAAAGGAGAGTCCTATCCGGACATGGGGCAAGGTCTTCTACCTTGTATCTTCATGGCCTACCAGTCTGGCCTGTAACACATAGCCTGGACACCCGAGGACCCCTTAATCTAGGACTCCCTCAACGGGTTCTTCTAAACTTTCCCTAAGGGCTTCTTTCTGCTGCTTGGTAACTTCTTGTACCTTGGGGGTAGATTTGGCACTGAGCCGGGAAATGAGTAGCTCCTTCACACAAGAAACAAGTAACCTGCCCAGTCGGGCATTCTTCCTCTAGGTGATTTTCCTTACAATAAGAGCATCCATCCTTGTGTTCTTCATTGGTATGTCCTATTTCTCCGCAAATCTTGCAGGGACAAGGTTTTTTTCTTCGGCTTATCATATTGCTTCCGAATAAGATGGGATCTCAACAGAGTCTTCTTGAATTCCTCCCAAGTTTTTGCTCCGTTGCATCCTTGTATGGCTTGATGCATTTTCCACCAGGTTGCAGCACTCCCGGTAAAATACTGAAGAGCACATTGAACCTCATACGTCCTTGCAATCAATATTTTTCCCGAAGTGATCCTCCATGTTTTGAATCCAAAGCTCTGCCTACAACTGAGTCATCGGTCCAGAGAATACCAGTCCAACATCATTCATCATCTATGGGGTCCAAAGGTTTTGGGATGAGATACGAGAGAAGAGTGGAGGGAGATACACACAATACAAACAATAGTTTTGAAGAAACGGGTTTTATTTTGTGGCTGTTGGAAAAACATCAAACAAATGATAGCTCACAAATCATCGCATCTAACGTAAGTATATAACATGGGTTTGGTCTTCTAAAGGTCAAATAATTCTTCAAAATCTCCAAGTCTTCGAATTCTTCAACTGTTGTAGCTTCAACTCTTCTAATGCATGGTGAAATCCTTTTTACTCTGAAGAAGTCATCAGTTGTCCGACATCTTGTCCTTCTTGGAGCGGCTTTAGTTGATTCTCCGTGTGGTCAAAAGAAAAGGGGTATATTCTAACTATTTGAGGTAAGAGTGAATATTTTATAAAATCAGAAAAGATGAGAAGTAATGGATCCTTTTGACAATATAGTTTAAGAGATATCATGTCCTAAGGGCTTTCTAGTTTCTAGGGTCACGTCCTACAATCAACATGTGCTCTGATACCATATTGATACGTCTCCATCGTATCTACTTTTCCAAACACGTTTTCCCTTGTTTTGGACTCTAACTTGCATGATTTGAATGGAACTAACCCGGACTGACGTTGTTTTCAGCAGAATTGCTATGATGTTATTTACGTGCAGAAACAAAAGTTCTCGCAATGACCTGAAACTTCACGGAACATCTATTAAGAAATAATAAAAAATCCTTGCAAAAGATGAAGACCAGGGGGCCCACCACCTATCCACGAGGGTGGGGGCGCGCCTGCCCCCCTATGGCGCGCCCCCCTACCTCGTGGGGCCCCTGGAGCTCCTCCGACCTCAATTCCAACTCTATATATTTTCTTTCGGGGAGAAAAAAATCAGAGAGAAGGATTCATTGCGTTTTACGATACAGAGCCGCCGCCAAGCCCTAAAACCTCTCGGGAGGGCTGATCTGGAGTCCGTTCGGGGCTCCCGAGAGGGGAATTCGTCGCCATCGTCATCATTAACCATCCTCCATCACCAATTTCATGATGCTCACCGTCGTGCGTGAGTAATTCCATCGTAGGCTTGCTGGACGGTGATGGGTTGGATGAGATTTATCATGTAATCGAGTTAGTTTTGTTAGGGTTTGATCCCTAGTATCCACTATGTTCTGAGATTGATGTTGCTATGACTTTGCTATGCTTAATGCCTATCACTAGGGCCCGAGTGCCATGATTTCAGATCTAAACCTATTATGTTTTCATCAATATATGAGAGTTCTTGATCCTATCTTGCAAGTCTATAGTCACCTATTATGTGTTATGATCCGTTAACCCTGAAGTGACAATAATCAGGATACTTACCGATGATGACCGTAGTTTGAGGAGTTCATGTATTCACTATGTGTTAATGCTTTGGTTCGGTACTCTATTAAAAGGAGGCCTTAATATCCCTTAGTTTCCATTAGGACCCCGCTGCCATGGGAGGGGTAGGACAAAAGATGTCATGCAAGTTCTTTTCCATAAGCACGTATGACTATATTCGGAATACATGCCTACATTACATTGATGAATTGGAGCTAGTTCTGTGTCACCCTAGGTTATGACTATTACATGATGAACCGCATCCTACATAATTCTCCATCGCCGATCCATTGCCTACGAGATTTCCATATATTGTTCTTCACTTATTTACTTTTCCGTTTCTATTGCTATCATCATTACAAAATACCAAAAACATTACTTTTGCTACTATTACCTTTTGCTACCGTTACCACTACTATCATATTACTTTGCTACTAAATACTTCGCTGCAGATATTAAGTTTCCAGGTGTGGTTGAATTGACAACTCAGCTGCTAATACTTGAGAATATTCTTTAGCTCCCCTTGTGTTGAATCAATAAATTTGGGTTGAATACTCTACCCTCGAAAACTGTTGCGATCCCCTGTACTTGTGGGTTATCAAGAATATTTTATGGCGCCGCTGCCGGGGAGCATAGCTCTATTCTTTGAGTGACTTGGGATTTATATCTGCTTATCATTATGAAGAACTTGAGAGATCCAAAAACCAAGATTTATCCCTCAACTACGAGGGGAGGTAAGGAACTGCCATCTAGCTCTGCACTTGATTCACCTTCTGTTTTGAGTAAGCTTGCGACACCTAAACCTACTTCTGCTATTCGTTCTGATATGTCACATGTTATTGATGATCCACTTCTGCTATGCATGATACTTATGATGAAACTACTTCTATGCTTGATACTACTGTGCCACTTGGTGAATTTCTTGATGAACAACTTGCTAGGGCGAGAGAGAATGAAAATATTGAATCTGATAATATTGAAGAAAGTGATGATGAAGACTTGCCCGTTATTCCTAAGGGTTATGTTTTTAATAAAGAAGCTTCTTTAGCTATTTTAGCTTGCAAAGATAGTTATGAACTTAAGAGGTTATTAGCTAAATGGAATAATCAATCTCTAAATGGTAGGATGAAACCTGACCCTGCTTTTGCTACTTCACCTATTTGTGTTACAGATAAGGATTATGAATTATCTGTTGATCCTGATATAATTACTTTGGTTGAATCTGATCCTTTTCATGGCTATGAATCTGAAACTGTTGTGGCACATCTTACTAAATTAAATGATATAGCCACCTTGTTCACTGATGATGAGAGAACTCGCTACTTTTATATCCTTAAAATATTTCCGTTCTCAATAAAGGGTGATGCTAAGATATGGTTTAATTCTCTTGATCCTAGTTGTGTGCGTAGTCCCCAGGATATGATTTATTACTTCTCTACTAAATATTTCCTTGCTCATAAGAAACAAGCTGCTTTGAGGGATATATATATAATTTTGTGCAAATTGAAGAAGAGAGTCTCCCACAAGCTTGGGGGAGGCTTCTCCAATTACTTAATGCTTTGCTTGATCATCCTCTTAAGAAAAATAAAATACTTGATATCTTTTATAATGGACTAACCGATGCTTCCAGAGATTACTTGGATAGTTGTGCTGGTTTTGTTTTCAGGGAAAGAACACCAGATGAAGCTGAAATTCTATTGAATAATATGTTGACAAATGAAAATAATTGGACACTTCCTGAGCCAGTTCGTGAGCCTATTCCTAAACCAACTCCGAAGAAGAGAGGTGTTCTATTTCTCAGTCCTGAAGATATGCAAGAGGCAAAGAAATCTATGAAAGAAAAAGGTATTAAAGCTGAAGATGTTAAGAATTTACCTCCTATTGAAGAAATACACGGTCTTAATTTACCGCCTGTTGAAGAAACATATGATCTTAATCCTTCACCTATTGAAGAAACTCATGGTCTTGATAACCCGACACAGGTAGTAAAGGTAAATTCTCTCTATAGATATGATAAAGCTGAAATCCCATTTACTAAATTTGCTAGCCCATGCTTAGATGAGTTTGATAAATTTATGGCTAAGCAAGAAGATTTTAATGCTTATTTTGGTAGACAATTGAAATACAATTCAAATATGCTTGAACACTTGGGTGATTATATGGCTAATGTTAAAGGTGAAGTTAAACTTATTAGTAAACATGCTTCTATGGTTACCACTCAAGTAGAACAAGTACTTAAAGCTCAAAATGATTTGCTCAATGAATTGAATAGTAAGAATAATGATAACGCTGTTAGAGTATGACTAGAGGTGGTAGAATGACTCTGGAACCTCTGTATCCTGAAGGCCACCCCAAGAGAATTGAGCAAGATTCTCAGAGAAATAATGTAGATGCACCTAGTCCTTCTAATAGGAAGAAAAAGAAAAATGACAGGACTTTGCATGCTTCTAGTAAACCTATTACTGAAACACCTGAGAATCCAAATGATATTTCTATCTCTGATGCTGAAACACAATCTGGTAATGAACCTGAAAGTAGTGACAATGTTAACGGTAATGTTCATGATGATGCTCAACCTAGTAATGATAATGATATAGAAATTGAACCTGTTGTTGATCTTGATAACCCACAATCAAAGAATCAACGTTATGATAAGAAAGACTTTGTTGCTAGGAAACACGGTAAGGAAAGAGAGCCTTGGGTTCAGAAACCCATGCCTTTTCCTCCCAAACCATCTAAGAAAAAGGATGATGAGGATTTTGAGTGCTTTGCTGAAATGATTAGACCTATCTTTTTGCGTATGCGGTTAACTGATATGCTCAAAATGAATCCTTATGCTAAGTATATGAAAGATATTGTTATAAATAAAAGAAAGATACCGGAAGCTGAAATTTCCACCATGCTTGCTAATTATACTTTTAAGGGTGGAATACCAAAGAAACTTGGAGATCCAGGAGGACCCACTATACCATGCTCCATTAAAAGAAATTATGTTAAAACTGCTTTATGTGATCTTGGAGCCGTTGTTAGTGTTATGCCTCTCTCTTTATATCGTACACTTGATTTGAATAAGTTGACACCTACTGAAATATCTTTGCAAATGGCTAATAAATCAACTGCTATACCTGTCGGTATTTGTGAGGATGTGCCTGTTGTAGTTGCAAACGTTACTATTTTAACGGACTTTGTTATTATTGATATTCCCGAGGACGATAATATGTCTATTATTCTTGGAAGACCCTTTTTGAATAATGCAGGGGCTGTTATTGATTGCACTAAAGGCAATGTCACTTTTCATGTTAATGGTAATGAGCATATGGTACACTTTCCGAGGAAACAACCTGTCGGTGTACAAAAAGAGGGGTGCACTTTTTGTATCCCTATAACTGTGCATGGGCAGTCAGAGCCGCGGGAACCACCACACCAAGCAAGGCAAGGGAGGTGAGCCAGGGTAAGACCGAAGCTCAAGGGAACTAGGACGACGCCAAGGCCAAAACCACGAAGAACAAAGGAGACGAAGTGGACTCCCCGGGCAAGATCCTTGACGGGAGACAGTTTTAGCAACCCCGGCAAGACCCTTGTCGCGGCAACTCGCCCCACGCCTACGGAGCAAATCACCCTTGAGTCCACTGCCCCCATGGGGCAAGGATTCGGGAGACATCCCTGTGGTGGCATGCAGATCTTTGTGAAGACATTCAAGATCAGATACACACTAAGAAGACGACGACCTTTGGCGAGATACCAGCCAGGGAAGACCACAAGACCCCCGGCAAGCGCCTTGCCGGGGATGACAGCAGGCGCCTCGGCAAGACCCTTGCCGGGGCCCCGGCAAGGCCCTTGCCAAGGACATCCACAGGGCCACCATCAGGCCCACACCGACTAAACCTCCACCACCATACGCATGCAGCTGCCGACCCAACCAGCTGGGCAGGCACCTGCGTGGCGGCATGCATATCTTCGTGAAGACCCACCACTGCGCCACCTCAGCTAACTGCCTACCTACATGGCATCACAGGCATCGCTGGCCAGGGCGCGTGTCGACACAAGAAGGAGCGGCGACGGACGAGACAGGTTTCTCCCCCGTCCCCGATAAAGCAAGGACACCTAAGCAAGACGCATTAAATGCGCCTTGTCATGTAATGTGAGGGATAACCTCGCATCACTGTACCCTTTCCATCTCTTGTGTGCCACTGTGGCGACCCCTTTTTCTACAAAAGGAGGCCCGAGGCGACCAGGAGAAGGATTCGGCTTTTTGGAGCTCCTAATGCCCCAGAGCTAGCTCAAGGACAGGAATATACATCCACCAAAGCAGGAGTAGGGTTTTACGCATCCTCGCGGCCCGAACCTAGATAAACAAACTGTGTACTATCTGTTTGATCCGCTCTTCTCACGACCCCGCGCCCCGCTAACCATAGTAGGGATTCTTGTGATCCCATAGGTGTCGTTCCCACCGACATCTTTGGCGCGCCAGGTAGGGGGCGCAGTTGTGAGAATCGGCTTTAGCAGTTAGTTCGACGCTTCTTCATCATCATGGCGCCCAAGAAGAAGACGACGGTGGCGGTTGGCCAGTCGGAAGCCGGACAGCCCGTCCCGACGCGGGCGAGCAGCGGACCGGTCGCAGAAAGGAACCGGGGTGCTGCTCGCGAACACCAACACCATCCCAGCAGCCGGAGTTTGGGAGGCGGCGATGTTTGTGCACCTGGTAACGGGCCACACATTGCCAAATCCAAAGGCGGAGCCAGGCCCTCCGCGGGTGGAGCGGGGCCTTTCAAGGTCATCGCCGCCCCACCCGAAGGCAACACAAGGGCCTCCAAGACTCCCACGCCGGCGCCAACAGTGCGCTCCTCCCAGGCAGCGCGCGACGAACAGTGTAATCACGCCGAAGATCCCGGGCATCGCCGCGGGAAGAGCCCCGAGCGCCACTCCCGGGACATAGAAGACCTGCCCGCTCGCTGAAGCGCTGGTGAAAACGGCATGCGACCACGGGGTCGTGATATAGCTCCTTCTGACGTGGTCAGAAGTCAAAGTGCGTCGCGATCTGTGCAGGTTCCGCTGCCACCGACGCCAGCAGAGGCCCTGGCACGCGTGCAGTTGCTCCTCGACTTTCCTCCCACTACGGGGAAACTCGACGAATGGAGAGCCACTATCCGAAGCCTTGTTGCGGTGGCCAACAAAGACGAACCAAGTCCGGTGGGGCCCCCGGGTCGACGCTCCGATGGAGTCCCGCGCACCAGTGGCGGAAAAGTCGGTGGCGCCACGACCACGGTGCATTCACCTCTTCCCCATCCAGTACCGCGGACGCCGGCTTGTCGCGACGTCACGGGCGACGACATCTCCATAGCGTCGTCTGACCCACGGACCCACTATGACCAGCGCCAAGTTCTTCGGGAATGAGCCCATGAAGACGCTGGAACCACTATCGAGCGCCGGCGCGGAGCACGCCACCAGTCAGACAGGCGAGCAGGGCCTGCTGCGAACCACCCGGCCCCGGAGAGCCCTGGAGGCCTACCTTACGAGGTAGGCTATCCGGATTTTACCTGTGAGCTGCAGCAGTTCCAGTGGCCCACTCGCCGCACCTTCAAACCTGACGTTGGCGAGAAGTACAACGGCAAGACCCACCCGTCTGAGTTCCTCAGCATTTACACCATCGCGATGCAAGCTGCCGGAGCCCGCGATGATAAGGTGCTTGTGAATTACTTTCCATTGGCTCTTAAACCCAACGCCATGTCGTGGTTGATGCACTTGCCGGTAGACTCTATTTCCTCCTGGTCGGATTTGTGCCATGAGTTTGTGGGCGCCTTTACTGGAGGTCACCAAGCCCATGGCCAAGCAAGCGACCTACACGTCATTCCCCAGAAGGGAGGCGAGAGTCTGCGCAAGTATATACAGAGGTTCAGCCGGGTACAGTACAATATCCCTGATGTTCACCCTGCCGCCATCATCATCGCGTTCCATCAGAACGTGCGTAACCGCAAGATGCGCGAAGAGCTAGCAATGAACAAGGTGAAAGATGTGGCGGAACTCTATGTTCTTGCTAACAGATGTGCCCGAGCTGAAGAGGGAAGGAAGTACCCCGGCGAAGATGCCGGCGTGGAAACCGACTCCTCAGATGAGGATACTGTCGCCCCGGCGAAGAAAGGTCGGCGCCGCAACAGGAAGCGCAAAGGTAAAGCCGTGCATGCCGTCGAGGGATCTGACGACGCCGGCTCCGCCAAGAAAACCAAGGCAGATGACCCCGGCAAGGAAATTGCCGGATGTGTCGCCTGCCGGGCCTTGGCGGCTACCGAGAAGCCAGGAAACTCCGACAAGCAATACTACAAGATCCATCGCACCAAAGTCCATGATCTCCAGAACTGCCGATAGGTTGAGCTCCTTGCTGAGAAGCAGAGGGCTGAATATGAGAGGCGGGACAAGGAGAAAGGCCAGGACGGTGCTGAGGGGTCCGGCAAGAAGCGTGACGGCCAGGCGGGCCATCGCGGCAAAGATAAACAGCAGGAGAGGCCCGCCCGGGGCCGTGACAAAAAGCCAGAAGACAATGATCGCGAAGAAGATGATGAGTCTGGTGACCAAGAATTTCAGAAAGCTATGGAGGCCATGTGCGTCGATGGCGGCGCCTCGCTACATACCTCTCACCGCCAGCTTAAACAGTGGGTGCATGAGATTACAGCGGCAGAGCCGTCGTTTGATGCCCAAAGGCCGCTGAAGTGGTCCAGCACACCTATCATTTTGACACTAAGGATCACCCTGATCGCACTACTGCAGTCGGGTGCTTGCCATTGTTGGTTTCACCAACAATACGCAACCTCAAGGTGACAAAGATGCTACTCGATGGCAGGGCCGGTCTGAACTTAATCTCGCTTGCCGTGATCAAGAAACTGCAGATTCCTGATGAAGACCTCGAAGAGACGGGCACATTTCAGGGGGTCAACCCGGGAAGAAGTCAACCAAAGGGAAAGTTCACGTTGCCCGTGACTTTTGGGAGTGATCTGAACTACAGGGCAGAAAGGATTGTGTTCGACGTTGCCAAGATCCCCTTGCCTTACAACGGGATCCTTGGCCGCCCAGCGCTGGCCAAGTTCTTGGCGGCGTCACATTACGCCTACAACACCCTGAAGATGCCGGGGCCTGTGACGATCATCACCGTCCCATCAGACAAGAAGGATGCGCTAATTTGCGCTGACCAACTCTACCAACAAGCAGTTGCAGCAGCCGCCACTGCTAAGGCGCTTGCTCCTGCCGCTGGAGCCCCGGGAAGGAAAAAGAAGAAGACCGGTGAGACCTCAGGCACCCACTCCGGCAAGCGCACCTCTTCGGAGTGTAGCGCTCCCGTCGAGGACATGCCAGAGAGCTCCATCGACAAAAACAAGAAGTCCAGGGCCACACCGCCGGGAACCAAGAAGGTTTCTGTCAAGGAGGACGGCACGGGAGGGGCTTTTACCATAAGCTCCGCCCTTGACGACAAATAGGAAGACGCGCTCGTCACCTTCCTCCGGGCGAATGTCGATGTGTTTGCATGGCAAGCATCCGACATCCCCGGCGTTCCCAGGGAGGTGATTGAGCACCACCTTGTTGTCTGTCCTCATGCACGGCCCGTCAAGCAGAAGGTCAGAAAGCAAGCCTTGGAACGACAAGAGTTCATCACAGAGGAGATCCGGAAACTGGAAGCAGCGGGTTTGGTAAGAGGAGTGCTCCATCCAACGTGGTTGGCCAATCCAGTGGTAGTGCGCAAGGCAAATGGGAAGTGGAGGCTGTGTATTGATTACACAGATATCAATAAGGCTTGTCCCAAAGACCCCTTCCCGTTGCCGCACATCGACCAGATTGTTGACTCCACGGCTGGGTGTGATCTGTTGTCATTCCTCGATGCCTACTTCGGCTACCACCAGATCTTCATGACAAGAGAAGACGAAGAGAAAACGGCATTCATCACCCCATATGGTACGTATTGTTTCGTACGGATGCCTTTCGGGTTGAAGAGTGCTGGTTCAACGTTTGCAAGGGCGGTCCAGATTGGTTTTGAACCCCAGCTCCATAGAAATATGGAAGCTTATATGGATGATATAGTGGTCAAAACCAAGAACAGGGCAACCCTCATGCCGGATTTACAAGAAACATTTGCAAACCTACGCAAGATCAATCTCAAGCTGAACCCTGAGAAGTGCGTCTTCGGCGTCCCGTCCGGTAAGCTTCTCGGGTTCTTTGTGTCGCAGCGCGGGTTAGAGGCCAATCCGGACAAGATCAAAGCTATAGAGCAGATTGAAGCACCCAAGCGAGTCAAGGATGTGCGTCGGCTTGCTGGTTGCGTTGCCGCCATGAGAAGGTTCATTTCCAAGTCCGCCGAGCGCGCCCTTCCCTTTTTCAAGATTCTGAAAAAGGCGGGCCCGATGGAGTGCACACCGGAAGCCGAAGCAGCATTGCAAGATTTGAAGAGGTACCTCTCCTCCGCGCCAATACTAGTTCCGCCTAGGCCACGGGAACCATTGCTGCTATACTTGGCGGCAACGAACCAGGTGGTCAGTGCCACACTAGTGGCGCAGAGAGAAATTGATGATGAGGTAATGGCAGCGACAGAGCCCGATGCCACCGATGCAGAGACAACACAGCCAGTTGGAGTGCCGCCGAAGAAAAAATGATGCAGCACCTGGTCTACTTTGTTAGTTCCCTCCTGCAGGGGGCTAGATCAAGGTACTCCGGTGTGCAGAAACTGCTCTTCGGCCTTCTTATGGCCTCGAGGAAGCTGCGTCACTACTTCCAGGCGCACGAAATCACTGTCGTCACTCGCCTCCCTCTGCAACGGATATTGCACAATCCAGACGCAACGGGAAGAATCGTAGAGTGGGCACTGGAACTGTCCAGCTTTGGCCTCAAGTTTGAGAGTACCTCGACGATTCAAAGTCGAGTCCTGGCGGAGTTCGTTGCAGAATGGACCGCTACGCCTGACGAAAAAGCCCAAGAGACTGCTCTCCCCGGCAAGGAGGCAAGTTGCGACTGGATCATGTACTTTGATGGAGCTTTCTCCTTACAGGGCACCGGGGCTGGCGTACTGCTTGTCGCGCCCACCGGAGAGCACCTCAAGTACGTGATCCAGATGCACTTCCCCAGGGAGGTGTCAACAAACAATACGGCTGAGTATGAAGGGCTGCTTGCCGGTCTTAGGATCGTGGCGGACCTCGAAATCAAGAAACTCATCGTCAGAGGCGACTCGCAACTTGTTGTCAAGCAAGTCAACAAGGATTACCAGAGCCCGTTGATGAAGGCCTACGTTGATGAAGTGAGAAAGTTGGAGGAGCGTTTTGACGGTATACAGGCAGAATACGTTCCCCGAGCGGAGAATGACATCGCCGATTACCTGTCAAAACACGCTGCCCTCAAGCTACCTGTGGAACCAGGTACCTTTGTGCTTTGGCTAACTCAGCCATCTGTTGATCCATCAACAGAGCAGAACAAGAGGAGAAAATCAGGGCCCGGGAAGTACTTTCAAGCCGAGCTCCCCGAAGCCGCCGGCAAGGATGTTGTCGGAGACACTGAGCCCGCCACAGTACGGCTAGCTCCGACGGAGCATCAAGCTCTTGCCATGGAGACAGCCGCTCCTATAGCGGAGGAAATGCCTTTAGTCCTCGCCGTCAAGCCCCAGGCTCCAGCGTGGGCATAGCGTACCGTCCGATTCCTCCAAACAGGGGAACTTCCTGAGGAGCAGGAAGAAGCGGAAAAAGTAGCCCGTCGCTGTACTATGTACCAGTTCGTTGATGACGTCCTGTACAGAAAGAGGCCGAACGGTGTGAAATTGAAGTGTATCCCTCGAGAGGAAGGACTGGGGCTGTTGGAAGAGATACATGGAGGCATATGTGGATCCCACATAGGGTCGAGGGCCCTTGCCGGCAAAGCGTTTTGGCAAGGCTTCTTCTGGCCCACCGCCCTCCAGGATGCAACGACACTAGACACCAGGTGTGAAGCGTGTCAGTTCCATTCAAAGAAGCTTCATCAGCCAGCTCAAGCCCTTCAAACCATTCCTCTCTCCTGGCCTTTCTCGGTCTGGGGGCTCGACATACTGGGCCCTTTCCCCCACGCTGTCGGGGGCTTTGAGTACTTGTACGTTGCAATCGACAAGTTCACAAAGTGGCCAGAAGTGGAAGCAGTGAGGAAGGTCACAGCACAGTCAGCCGTCAAGTTCTTCAAAGGACTGGTGTGCTGTTTTGGTGTGCCCAATAGGGTCATCACCGACAACGGCACGCAGTTCACAAGCCACACCTTCATGCAATATATTCAAGACCTCGGCAGCAAGGTCTGTTTCGCTTCCGTTGCTCACCCACGAAGCAATGGTCAAGCTGAGAGGGCAAATGCTGAAGTACTGCGAGGCCTGAGGACAAAGACCTTTGACAGGATGCACAAGAGTGGAAGACGTTGGATTGATGAATTGCCAGCGGTTCTTTGGTTAATCAGAACGACACCAAATCGAGCCACCGGCCAGACACCCTTTGCCCTGGTATACGGGGCAGAAGCAGTTCTCCCCACGGAACTCATATACGGGTCACCTCGAGTACTCGCTTATAACGAGCTTGAGCAAGAGCAATTGCGGCAAGATGACGCAACGCTCCTTGAGGAAGATCGTCTTCGGGCGGCTGTGAGAGCAGCGCGCTACCAGCAAGCCTTGCACCGCTACCATAGCCGCAAGGTTCATGCCCAAAGCTTTGAGGAAGGCGACCTTGTTCTTCGGCGCATTCAATCGGCCAAGAATTCCAACAAGTTGACGCCAAAGTGGGAAGGCCCTTATCGGGTAATATGAGTCACCAGGCCCGGCGCAGTCCGCCTGGAGACCGAAGATGCCGTTCCGGTGAGTAATTCCTGGAACATTGAGCATCTTCGCAAGTTTTACCTATGAGGCGCGGCTTGCCGGGCCCCCCGGCAAGCCACCTTTTGTACGAGCCTTGCCGATGACGCATGTAACCCTTTGTACAAAGCCAGGCGCAGACCCTGAGCATAAATAAATGAAGCGCTGGCGCCCTAAGTTATAGCATGCATGCTAGGTCGAGTCTCGTCCTTGGTTAGGGTTGATAGTGCTTAGCGGCGACTAACCCCTAGCTTAGAGGTCGAGTGTGCGTCTCTTTGTCTTTCTTTTGTCTTCTTTGGTTCACAGGACACACAGATATCCTTGCCAAACCGCTTGGGGAGAAAAAAAGGAATAGACCAGCATCTAGGCCCTGGCAAGCCAGTATTGTCGGGGGCTGCAAGAGCAAAGATTCACCCACGGCAAACCAGGGTTGCCGAGGGGCTGCAGCTTCAGATAAGTTCTTCATCCCTTATCATGCATTCCATTATGGACTGAGGTATGTGAAACCTCGTTTTTCCTTAAGCTACCGTGCTCCCCTAACTCTAGGCCCTAGGGCTCATTCCTGGGACCAAGTTTGGTCGTAGTCGCGGCAGCGAAAGGATGAAACAAGGAGCCTGAACCCACCTCATCCCTGCCTCCGCCAAAGGCATGAGAAAGGTCGAGCGAAGTGAGGAGACGGCAAGGCCTGTTGCTGGGCGAGAAAGTGTTTATCTTAGAGATATCAAGGATTTACTCCTTGTCGTGGGTTCCACCCGCAAACAAATGACCCGGCAAGCATCCCTTTTTCATTAAAAACATTCCACTCAGGTACAGTCCGTAGGGAATGAAAAACATGAATGAAGGGATTACAAGTTTTAAATTCAACAAAGGCCCGAAGGCTTACAAAATAAAAAGAGATAAGGTGCCCGTAATCCCTTTCTTGTCCCTCTCCACAGGAGGCAGGTCAAGGAGGCGAGAAGGGCAAAAGGAGCACCTAGGCGAGCTACGGGTGGTAGAAGACGCAGGGAGAACATCTTGGTGGCCGTCCAAAGGTTGGGTGGTGATGGCGGCGCCGGATCAGAGCTCGAAGACGAGGCGGCAGGACGTCAGTACGCGTCGAAGGCGTCGGTGCCCGCGTACTCCGACTTGACGGCCTTGTCGCCCGCCCTCTTCCTCTTCCGCAGCCTCCCAACGCCAGCCGCCCAAGGAGACGACCCGAGAAGTTCAAGGAGCCGGCGACACGGATGATGGGGTCGCCGGTGCCGCACGGAGCAGCACCCGACACCTAGTCGGACCCATCATCCTGCCGCCTACCGCCCTCGTCGTTGTTGCCGCTGTCCTCCTCGTCACTCCCGCCCGAGGAGGAGTCTTCACTATCAGAAGAGCTCTCCACGCAGCACCTTGTACGAGTCCCAAAGTGCCCGAAGACCTTGACAGAGAGAAGGCCACCCTCCATCAGCTTAAAATGGAGAGTGAGCCCCTCCGTCAAGCTGTGGATATGAGGAAACGTCTTCCATCCCCGACGAAGATACATCACGTGAGGAGCGGGGAAGTCGACGCGGACCCGCGTGCCACTGATCCCGCAGCCCCTCATGTGCAGCCGCAATGACTCCGGCGGATCCAGCTCCATCTCCCGCGCAAATGGAGTCGGGAGACGAAGGCGACGGCGCAGCGGCCGGCGCAGCCTGACGAAGAACTCACAAGGGTCATCCCCAACATGGCCCTCCATTGGAGGGGGAGCTGCTGGCGGAGGCGAGGCCGGCGCGCCACCCCGTCCTCCTCTTCCCCGAGCGCCCCGGCCTCGCCCACGGCCTCGCCCCCTCCCCCTTCCCCTCGTGGCTGGCTCTGCCACCGCAGGCGCAGGAGAAGGAGGGACGCGTTGTCAAGCGGCGACCCTCGCCGCCACCGTTGAAGGACCGGGATTCCCTCTCTCCATGGCGGATGGAAGGGAGGAGCAGAAGCTGAAGGAAGAAGAAGATGAAAGAATGCGGGACACCATCCCCCCCCCCTCCCGCTCTTTATAAAGGAGCGGGGTTGGGGCTCGGCCGCCCCGCTCGGCCAATCGAGATACGGAAGGCGCAGGGAGCCAGGACCGACCCACCGCCCCAACCAGCGACGGCCCGGTTTCCCGCCTCCACCGTTTGCCACCCCAAGCGCATGGGAGACACGTGGCGGACATGCAGAACCAAGGGGACGGGTGAGGCGGCCTCTCCCCACCCCATGATCGTGGGGAGTGGACGCCTTGAAGACCGCGCCTCAGCCCCATTCAGTAAATGGGCCGCGTCTCCACGCCTCCCTCCGTTTATGGGGAAGGCATGAACCGCCCCTTTACTACGACGTGACGCATGCGTGCAGAGACCAACCCCACGCATGCTGCCCACGTCACGCCCACCTCCCCACGCCGCGCCACGCGCGCGAGTCGTGGGAAGCGCAGCGCGCGAAGAATCTTACCGCGGTAAAAACCACCCCGCCTGCCCGCGCACCGTTCTGGGTCTGACCCAACAACGCGTTGCGCTTATGTGTGGCCCAGGCCCGGGGGCTCCTGTCGGTGTACAAAAAGAGGGGTGCACTTTTTGTACCCCTATAACTGTGCGCGGGCAGTCAGAGTCGCGGGCACCACCACACCAAGCAAGACAAGGGAGGTGAGCCAGGGTAAGACCGAAGCTCAAGGGAACTAGGACGACGCCAAGGCCAAAACCACGAGGAACAAAGGAGACGAAGCGGACTCCCCCGGCAAGATCCTTGCCGGGAGACAGTTTTAGCAACCCCGGCAAGACCCTTGCCGCGGCAACTCGCCCCACGCCTACGGAGCAAATCACCCTTGAGTCCACTGCCCCCATGGGGCAAGGATTCGGGAGACATCCCCGTGGTGGCATGCAGATCTTTGTGAAGACATTCAAGATCAGATACGCACTAAGAAGACGACGATCTTTGGCGAGATACCAGCCAGGGAAGACCACGAGACCCCCGGCAAGCGCCTTGCCGGGGATGACAGCAGGCGCCTCGGCAAGACCCTTGCCGGGGCCCCGACAAGGCCCTTGCCAAGGACATCCGCAGGGCCACCATAAGGCCCACGCCGACTAAACCTCCACCACCATACGCATGCAGCTGCCGACCCAACCAGCTGGGCAGGCACCTGCGTGGCGGCATGCAGATCTTCGTGAAGACCCACCACTTCGCCACCTCAGCTGCCTGCCTACCTACATGGCATCACAGGCATCGCTAGCCAGGGCGCGTGTCGACACAAGAAGGAGCGGCGACGGACGAGACAGGTTTCTCCCTCATCCCCGATAAAGCAAGGACACCTAAGCAAGACGCATTAAATGCGCCTTGTCATGTAATGCGAGGGATAACCTCGCATCACTGTACCCTTTCCATCTCTTGTGTGCCACTGTGGCGACCCCTTTTTCTATAAAAGGAGGCCCGAGGCGACCAGGAGAAGGATTCGGCTTTTTGGAGCTCCTAATGCCCCAGAGCTAGCTCAAGAACAGGAATATACATCCACCAAAGTAGGAGTAGGGTTTTACGCATCCTCGCGGCCCGAACCTGGATAAACAAACTGTGTACTATCTGTTTGATCCGCTCTTCTCACGACCCCGCGCCCCGCTAACCGTAGTAGGGATTCTTGTGATCCCATAGGTGTCGTTCCCACCGACACAACCTCAAGTTCATAGTATTAACTCCATTGGGAAAATTTCATCGATTATATTTGGAGGTTTTGAATTTCCTCTTCCTACTGTCAAGAAGAAATATGATATTCATATTATTGGGGATGTGCATATCCCCGTTGAGGTAACATGGTGTTATTCGAAATTTCTCCGGTTCCATGTTATTCGAAATGAGTTCGTTAACAAGACTTGATCAACCTTGTTAGTGGATTCCTTTTGATGAGCATGAGATGGATGAAACTAGAAGGCACAATCTCTCTGTACCTTCTTTTTACTTTCGGTTATTTATATTAAATAAAATAAAAATAGTATTTTTCTGTCTGTTATCTGATTTATCCGTGCAATATAAAAATACCCCGAAAATAAAAGTTCTGCAAATGCCCTGAAATTTAAATATGTTTTTTTCTGGAATATTTGAGAATATTTGGCACTGAGAACACAGCAGGAGGAGCTGGCACCTGGCCACGAGGGTCAGGGGCGCGCCCTACCCCCCCTGGGCACGCCCCCTGCCTCGTGGGCCCACGGTGGCCCTCCTCCACTTATTCCTGCACCCACACACTCCTTCTTCCTCCCACAAACATGAATATCCAGCTCAAACCCGAGTCCAAGCTCATTTTGCTGCCAATTTCGATCTCCTTGCTCAAAGCACCTCTCACAAAACTGCTTGGGAAGATTGTTCCTTGGTATGTGACTCCTCCATTGGTCCAATTAGTTTTTGTTCTAGTGCTTTATTGATTGCAAATTTGTGCTGCCTAGGTGACCATGTTCTTGAGCTTACATGTCAAATTTATATGGTTCCAAGTAGTTTTGATGCATGATATAGGCTCTAGGCACTTGTAGGAGTTGTTGCTATCAATTTTGTTGAGCTTGGTTCACTTTTTTTTGAAGGTACTAAAAATTTCAGAAATTTTTTAGAGGAAGAAATATGCTTAGGAAAATGTACCAAGGTGGTTCTTCAAGGAAGCAAGGACCCAGGCTTGCAATGCGTGATGCTGATGAAGAACCCCCAAGAGATGCTCCAGTGCGTCCTTGTGAATGGCCTTCGGAAAACTTTTTGGATCGAGCGGGAATTAAGGAAGAATTTAAAGCATATTTGTGTAACGCTGATCTTGTGAGCTTCGAGGAAGAAAAATGCCGCCAGTACCACTATCTCACTAGTTCCTTTGTGAGAAGGTTTGAATTTTCATCTTCACGTAATTCTCCTACTATCCTGTTTGATCTTTATCAAAAATCTTATACTATGGACTTAGAGGATTTTTACCGCTGCTTGCAAACTTCCACAATGGGGTAGTGTCAGGGAGCCTCGCAAATCTGAATTTAGAGATTTTCTTGCTAGTATAATTGTGGGGGAATCCAGAGATATAACACAAGCTACCATAGGGAGCATTCACTTTCCTGCTATACATTATTTTGCTCTCTTCATAGGTAGATGCATTAATGGTACAGATGAAGCGTGTCATATGTGTGTTCCTGACCTTAGTATTCTTAGGAGTGCTGTGTTAGGAGACAAATCTTATAATTTGGGAGCCATTGTTGCACGTAGGTTGCATCTTAATAGATTCAATGGAGATTTCTTTGGTGGAATTTATGCAACCCGCTTAGCTGATTTTCTTGGCGTAACCATACGTAATGATGATATTGAATTGCCTCCTACTTACCTAGACTTTAATGCTATGGTTCACCATCAGTTTGTTGAGAGGAATGAATCACCTCTCCAGTATCGCTTAATCTTTGACAGACGTCGTGCTGTCCGTATTACTCTCCCTGCTCCTGCCTTCTTTGATTATCAGGCAAAAGGAAGATATGTGTTTACTAGAGAGGAGGCAGATGAGTACGAGAGGAGGGCGAAGGCCGCTCGTCGCCATGCTGCAGCTCAGGAGGCAATAGCCGCTGCATCGTAGTACGACCCCAACTATTATTATGGATATCCGTCAGGCCAGCCATGGCCATAGACCAACTTAGGCCAAAAGCCTAAGCTTGGGGGAGTATGTATTTCTCACCGACATTACATTTATGTTCACACACTCATTGCTAGATGTCGGTGCGCATACTTTTTCATTGTATCATCCATGCTAGTTTATGTTTCTTTTCATGCTTTCTTCTTGTGTGTTTAATAAACCTTAAGAAAAACCAAAAAAAATTAGTTGTAGTTTTTAATTAGTTTACTTTCTATGCTTGTAGTAGTAATTAAAAAGAAAACCCAAAAAGATTTCCTGTTCTTCTTTTGCTTGTTGGGAGCTTTCCCATGTAAATAGTTTTATTTCTTTTCTTTTCTTTGGGGGTCGATAGGAGAAGACCATGATTAAATTATTGAAGTGGCTTTTATATGCATAATTGTTGATCTGACAAAAGAGCCCCTATTGCCTTGTCTTCTCCTGTTTATTGAATGCTTGCAGATTCTAGCTTAGTCCAATGCACACACACTATTATTATTATTCACATTGTTCGGTCGTGCAAGTGAAAGGCAATTATGACAATATATGATGGATTGACTGAGATGAGAAAAGCTGGTATGAACTCGACCTCTCTTGTTTTTGTAAATGTGATTAGTTCATCGTTCCTGATCCAGCGTATTATGAATAAACATGTTTGCAATGACAACTAGAGATCATAGTTTCTTGTGCCATGCTTGATTAGCTAGGAGCTTATAATGGTTTACCTTGCGTGCCAACATGCTATTAAAATGGTTGTGATGTGCTATGATAGGGTGGTATCCTCCTCTGAATGATTTAAGTGACTTGACTTGGCACATGTTCACGCATGTAGTTGAAAAAAAATCAACATAGCCTTCACGATATTTATGTTCATGGTGGATTATATCCTACTCATGCTTGCATTCAGTGTTGATTAATTTTAATGCATGTTCATGACTGTTGTCGCTCTCTAGCTGGTCGCTTCCCAGTCTTTTTCTAGCCTTCACCTGTACTAAGCGGGAATACTGCTTGTGCATCCAACTCCATAAACCCCAAAGTTATTCCATATGAGTCCACCATACCTACCTATATACGGTATCTACCTGCCGTTCCAAGTAAATTTGTATGTGCCAACCTCTAAACCTTCAAATAAATATCCTGTTTTGTATGCTCGAATAGCTCATGTATCAACTAGGGTTGTCCGTATCTTCCATGTTAGGTGGGTTATTCTCAAGAGGAGTGGACTCCGCTCCTCACTCATGAGAAAGTGGCTGGTCACCAGGATGCCCAGTCCCATGCTTTATGCAAACTAAATCAAAATAATTGCAAACAAAACTCCCCCTGGGACTCTTGTTAGTTGGAGGCACTCGTTGTTTCGAGCAAGCCATGGATTGATGCTTGTTGGTGGAGGGGGAGTATAAACTTTACCATTCTGTTTGGGAACCGCCTATAGTGTGTGTAGCATGGAACATATTGCCATCTTTTAGTTGTTATGTTGACAATGAAAGTATGCCTCTCAAAATATTATTCATCTCTATTTCAAACCGAGCTCTGGCACCTCTACAGATCCCTGCTTCCCTCTGCGAAGGGCCTATCTATTTACTTTCATGTTGAGTCATCATCTTCTTATTAAAAAGCACCAGTTGGAGAGCACTACTGTCATTTGCATTCATTACTGTTAGTTTACATTGAGTATGACTTGACTGGATCTCTTTTACCATGAATTACAATGTCTAGTCAGTCCTTGATCTTTAAAGGTGCTCTGCATTTATGTTTTGCGGTCTCAGAAAGGGCTAGCGAGATACCATCTTGTTATATCATATTATGATTGTTTTGAGAAAGTGTTGTCATCGAGATTTATTATTATTGCTCGCTAGTTGATTATGCCATTGATATGAGTAAACTTGAGACCTAACCGTTATTGTGAATGTGGTTAGTCATAATCTTTGCTGAAAACTCAAATGCTGGCTTTACATATTTACAACAATAAGAGCAAACAGGGTTTGTAAAAGTTTTTCTTTATCACTTTCAGTTTATCAACTGAATTGCTTGAGGACAAGCAAAGCTTTAAGCTTGGGGGAGTTGATACGTCTCCGTCGTATCTACTTTTCCAAACACTTTTTCCCTTGTTTTGGACTCTAACTTGCATGATTTGAATGGAACTAACCCGGACTGACGCTGTTTTCAGCAGAATTGCTATGATGTTATTTATGCGCAGAAACAAAAATTCTCGGAATGACCTGAAACTTCACGGAACATCTATTCAGAAATAATAAAAAATCCTTGCAAAAGATGAAGACCAGGGGGCCCACCACCCGTCCACGAGGGTGGGGGTGTGCCTGCCCCCCTAGGACGCGCCCCCCTACCTCATGGGCCCCCTGGAGCTCCTCCGACCTCAACTCCAACTCTATATATTTGCTTTCGGGAAGAAAAAATCAAAGAGAAAGATTCATCCCGTTTTACGATACGGAGCCGCCGCCAAGCCCTAAAACCTCTCGGGAGGGCTGATCTGGAGTCCGTTCGGGGCTCCCGAGAGGGGAATCCGTTGCCATCGTCATCATCAACCATCCTCCATCACCAATTTCATGATGCTCACCGCCGTGCGTGAGTAATTCCATCATAGGCTTGCTGGACGGTGATGGGTTGGATGAGATTTATCATGTAATCGAGTTAGTTTTGTTAGTGTTTGATCCCTAGTATCCACTATGTTCTGAGATTGATGTTGCTATGACTTTGCTATGCTTAATGCTTGTCACTAGGGCCCGAGTGCCATGATTTCAGATCTGAACCTATTATGTTTTCATCAATATATGAGAGTTCTTGATCCTATCTTGCAAGTCTATAGTCACCTATTATGTGTTATGATCCATTAACCCCGAAGTGACAATAATCAGGATACTTACCGGTGATGACCATAGTTTGAGGAGTTCATTTATTCACTATGTGTTAATGCTTTGGTCCGGTACTCTATTAAAAGGAGGCCTTAATATCTCTTAGTTTCCATTAGGACCCCGCTGCCACGAGAGGGTAGGACAAAAGATGTCATGCAAGTTCTTTTCCATAAGCACGTATGACTATATTCGTAATACATGCCTACATTACATTGATGAATTGGAGCTAGTTCTGTGTCACCCTAGGTTATGATTGTTACATGATGAACCGCATCCGGCATAACTCTCCATCACCTATCCATTGCCTATGAGCTTTCCATATATTGTTCTTCGCTTATTTACTTTTCCGTTGCTATTGCTATCATCATTACAAAATACCAAAAACATTACTTTTGCTACTATTACCTTTTTCTACCGTTACCACTACTATCATATTACTTTGCTACTAAATACTTTGCTGCAGATACTAAGTTTCCAGGTGTGGTTGAATTGACAACTCAGCTGCTAATACTTGAGAATATTCTTTGGCTCCCCTTGTGTCGAATCAATAAATTTGGGTTGAATACTCTACCCTCGAAAACTGTTGCGATCCCCTGTACTTGTGGGTTATCACATATCTGTAGCGACCCGACCTCTGACGGTCAAGCCTTTGTGTATCTGTGCCATCCCTGGATCAGTATGCTGGCACACACAGTATGTCAATGTATATATCAAAGTGCAATCACATGTATAAATAACGTAAAATTGATATATACCTCATTAGTCTCAACGGAAACAATCACTTGGGTGTGGAGTCCCATCAATGCCATTGGCAGGTTGAGAGTAGACCGTAACCCAACAGCGAAACTTACTTGTCGTAGAAATAATCCTACAACATGATACGTTGCAGCCGTGTAGGTCAATACATTGAATGTACCGGCAAGATCACCAATAAGAGACACAGATGATGAAAACTATACTATATGCAATATGGCTGTATGGCTCTATGTCTGAGTTGTTTTTCCATAAAAGCTTGTTTTATTTTCCTTACAACAAAGGAAATGATCGGAGTCTGTACTATAAAGTTCTCTATCATGACATGGTTCCGCCAACCAATGTCTCATAGCCCAAATCATCATAAGTTGCCCACAATTAAATTATCAGTCCAGTGTTGAGAGTTCCAAGATAGATTCAAGTCTAGAGGCTCAAGTTATCTGTAACCAGGGACACGGCTAATCGATTAGGTTTTAACCCTCTGCAGAGGTTTGTACACTTTACCTGCAAGATTCGATCCCTCTTTTTACGTTCTCGCACTTCAGGGTGTTTGAGAACAAGACGACTGAAACATGATCTTCCGAAGAGTTCCCCTGACCACTGTCCGATGCTCATCCAATCCTACCATAGTTCTACATCTGCTAGCACCGTCCCAGCCAGAATCACAACTAAGGTCAACCAAGCCAGAGCCCATAATGACTTGCGCTTGCACGGGTAAGCTTCTGGGAATGAAGTATTCTTTCGTCTCTTTGAGTCTGGGTGAAACTTTGCGCAAGATGTCATGGCGCTTCTCCATGCATCCCGGCCATCCACTAGTTGCTCTAGGGTGCCCATCAAATCCATCCTTCACCCAGTAGTGTGTATTGAATTCTTGTCTCGAGTCTCGAAATCTTGAGGTCTTGGAAGTCCTGAAGATGCAGTCCTTGCCGATGACATCATGAAGTTGTCGCCATTGATGTAGGGGTCCTTCATACTCACACCACTCCCGAGCACTCATATCAACCCCGTCTACTATAGCGTAGCATTTAAACTACATAAACGTCCTAGGCTTGGTAACAGGGAGATGGGTTACTACTTGATGCATTCTACTCAACTACAAGATTCAACACTACTAGAGGGATCATGAATGGTGACACTAAATGCAATGAAAACATGGGTATGAATAACATGGTCAAAGTGAACTTGCCTAGTAAGTTGATGAAGATATTAACGCTCTTGGAAACTTTGATAAACTATTCGTCACTCCGAGAAAATCTATATATTCAACATTGTATTCACATAAGCAACAATTCTAGCAATCAATTCTATCAATCAAGATAACAATAAATAAATCCATAATGAAATCAAAGAAAACCAAATAGAATTCCAAAGAAAACTTCAAGAAAACAAGGGGGAAAACAACTCACACAGTAACAACCAATACTTTCATAATAAAACTAAATTACTCTGATAATTTTTCTACAACAACGAAAATATAATTCTAAGCAAAAAACAGAAAATAATTTACTAAAGCATTTGCTAGCAAGAAGAATTGGTATGAAAACTATTATAACTATCTAGTTAACACCAGAACAACTATAACAACTAGCAAAGCACTAAGACAATAGTAAACAATACTAAAATAATTATGAAAACTAATTTACTCCTAAACAACAGAATCAATAATTGCATAACTTGAAGTGGCAAAAGAAGTACTTTTAAAACTAATAAAACTATTTTTATCAACTATCACTCTAAACTGAACAAGAAAATACAAAAGTAGTAAATACACACTAACAAATAACTACAAAAATTTATCTATTGTAGCCTAACAGAAACATATAACAACATGTAAAAACTTACAAAAAGAATTAACTAAAAATAATTAAAAACACTAATTATATGACTAAAGCAACTACATAAGCAAAATAGTACTATTTTCACAATAAACCTATTTTAAAATAAACTAAAAATAAGCCACTATATGCTACTGGATAGACAAAACAATAACAAAACAATAGCAAAAAGAATCATTCAAAAATCCATTATAGAATTCAAACTAGAGCCAAAACCGTGTTTGAAGCATATTTGAAATAATTCAAATTTAAACTATTAAATTTTGAAATCCAATTGCACAAACAGAAACTTCAAGAAATTTTGAATCTAATGCAAAAAGAATCACTCAATTTGGATCTAAAACATAAAAGATATTAACAATCTAAAATCAGAACTATTCTGTTTTTAAAATAGAAACTAACAAAGAAAAAAACACCACAGATTGGCTACGACCACGTGTCGGGCTCTGATTCGATGAGGCTGTGCACTACGGAAGCTAAACGGCGGACAGTCGCTACTTAAGAAAAACGGCATACGTTTTTTTTTTGAAATCTCAGGACAGTGAGGGCAACCCCCCACTGACTTTATATTAATTCCACCAACACAACTTACAACTCTATGGGGTTACATCATAGCAGCACCCCCAAAGAGAGGGAAAAGAGTACACCAATCAAAAGAACAGGAAAAGGTTGTATGTATACTAGATCGACGTGACAAAACTATCCACAATTGGCACCAAGGCCTCCTTGACTCTGTGCTTTATCATACCAAAATCATTTTTGAACCTCTGAAGCCAGCTATCAACCGTAGGCAGCACACCTATAAAGTGCTTGTTGTTGCGCTCCTTCCACATGCTCCAGGCCGCAACAATAAAGATCTCCATAAACATGGGGCTCGTCCACCTATCCCTTGCCTCATGCACAAGTTGCAGCATGTTTCCACCGTGCACCCACTCGATCCCCAGCTTCCTCCAGCATGATCTACTGAAGGCACAATCGAAGAAGAGATGTTCTACTGTCTCTTCCGGCGGGTTATCACATAGGAGGCAAGTATACACATCATCTCGCAGTTTCATACCCCTCCTCCTCAGCATGTTTCTAGTGTTCAGCCTGTCTGCTAAGAGGAGCCACGCAAAAACCCTCCACTTATTAGTGCATTTTGATTTCCAAATCCATTTGAACGCATCATCCGCCATCACCCCATGGAAGCAATGATCATAGTACTTTCTGGGAGCAAAGTCTCCAGTCCCCCATACGCATCTCCAGATGTCAGGGGCCTCACTCAACTTTGTCGAGGCCATGCTGCATTGGAGGTCACACAACTCCTCCCTGGCTTGTGTAGAGATCGGTAGCTGGAAATTATGCCCGAGCGTCGGCACTGTTAGCAGTGCTTGCACCGAGATATCTTCGTTGGTAGCAAAGGAAAACAGCCTGGGGTGGCTATCACTGAGGATATTGTTATGCCATAAGTCTTTCCAGAACAGCACCGTGCTTCCGTCCTGTACCTCCACTGACGTGACCCCCTGTAAGTTGGTGTAAGTTGCAGGATGTCGGCCACCAGAAAGATCCGCACTGATCGGCTGCATGGGGCACCAAGCCCTCATAGTAAGTGGACCAAATCAGGTTAACCCACGGCACATCCCAACGGTTATAGAATTTATGCAGCTGTTTAAGCAGCAGACCTTGGTTCTGAACTTGAAGATCAATTATCCCCAGGCCCACTTTCTCTTTGGGACGACAGACTAGGTTCCATGCCGCCAAAGACACTGCTTTGTGGCCATCCTCCGTGCTCTTCTCCCAGAGGCAGTACCGCCTGAGCTTGTCAAGATGTTCCAGGATCTTCGGAGGCAGTCTAATTGAACACATAGCATAAATCGCCAGGGACATGACCATCGAGTTAACCAAGGTGAGCTTTGATCCAAGGTCCAAAAGTGAGGCGGCAGTGGATAACCTACTCTCAACCGAAGCAACCAGCGGCATTAGGTCAGTCACCGTTGGTTTAGCAGTGCCCATCGGCATGCCGAGGTACGTGAACGGCATCTTGCCAACTTTGCAGCCAAAAACCTCTGCCAAGCGATCTGTTGCATCCACCTCCATGTTCACAGTCATCAGAGTCAACTTTTGAAAGTGGATGTGCAGTCCTATGGAGGAGGCATAGTCCTAAAGAATGTGTTTGATCGTCGCCGCTTGCGCGTGATCAGCTGGCAGCACGAGGATCGTGTCATCCGCGTACTGGATCACTGGATAATCATCCTCCATAGAAGGCATTGGTAGTTCAAGTTCACCGTTGCGGTACGCGTCATTAATGGTTTCTTGGAGAAGGTCAGCCGCCAAGACGAAGATGAGCGGGGACAGTGGGTCCCCTTGGTGCACCCCTCTCTTATAAAAGAATTGCCTACCAGGTGTCCCGTTTAGGAGCACCGAGGATTTAGCAGTTGAGAACAAGCAATGAATCCATCCTAACCAACGATCGTCAAAGCCCATGCATTTCATAATCTGCATCATTAGAGCATGTTCGATCGTATCAAATGCTTTTGCAAAGTCTAGCTTAAGAATGGCGATTTCACGTCTCGAAGCTTGCCATTGGTGTATGAATTCATATGCCCATGCAACACAATCTTGGATCGACCTACCCTTCAAGAATCCGTACTGGTTTCGATGAATAATCGTAAGAACCACTTTCTGCAGGTGATTTGCCAATAGTTTTGTCAGCAGTTTGAGGCAACAATTGAGAAGTGTTATGGGGCGGTAATCGTCAGCTGTCTCCGGTGATTGATTCTTTGGGATGAGAGTGATAAATCCAGTATTTAAACTATCAAGGTCCAAGGTACCTGCATGAAAATCAAAGCAAAGTCGATAGAATCCCCCCTTAATGATGTGCCAGCATGATTTTATGAAGCTGCCACTGAAACCATCCAGTCCAAGAGCACGATCCGGTGGCATCTCTTTGACAACCTGGTCAATCTCCTCCCTAGTGAAGAGCTCAGACAGGGCCTGCAAACCATCCACCTTTTTGATGATGCGATTCAGATCAAACCTCATGTTGGTGGGATTGGAGTAGCCTAGTCTTTCTTTGTATGCTTGCAGCAGGACGTCCTCCTTGCCCACATGATCATAGACAACTGTGTCATCTGATAGTCGCAATGAAGCAATGTTGTTTCTGCGAAAACGCTCAGTGTCCACTCTATGGAAAAACTTGGTGTTACCATCCCCGAATTTGAAGTGTCTGACGGTGCAGTGTTTATTCCAATACGCCTTTTTGCAGTCAAGCAGGTGAAGAAGGTGTTTCTTCATGATTTTTCTGAAGTTAGCTTCTGGCACGGATAGCCTCCGATGCTCCTCAAGACCATCAAGCTCCAGGAGGGTTTTATTACAGTTAACAATCAACACTGTCAGCTTAGAGATTTTCTTGCTCCATTGTTTCAAATCATAACGCAAGTTTTTGAGTTTTTTGCACAGGACCGCAGCTGTGTTCGGGGCATAACAACGCTTGTTCCATGAACGCTGCACGACATCAAAGAAACCTGGTTGTTTGATCCAGTAGTCCTCAAAGCAAAACAATTTGGTCTTGGGGATTTTGGTCTGGATACTTACATAACATATCACATGATCTGATGTGGGTTTCCCAGAGGCATGACTACAGTGTTCGGATACTTGGCCGCCCAGTCCACAGATGTAAAATGCCAGTCTGACTATTCAAGGAGAGGTTAGTTTGCATATTGCTCCATGTGAATGAGCGTCCCTTGATCGGCAATTCTACCAAAGACTGTCTACGTATGAATTCGTTGAAGATTAGCATATCATTAGCATCCCCACCCCAACGGTTACGATTATCGGGCGCTATGATGTAGTTGAAATCACCTAATATAAGCCAATCTTCCCCATGAGGAATTTGAAGGTCAAAGAGCCATGCAGTAAAAAGTGATCTATTGGGATTAGCGCAAGGACCATAAACGTTAACCAGCGTCCACGTATCATTGGATTGAGTCGATGTAATCCTAACGTCGAGCGCGAAAGATTCAGAAAAAACAGAGACACCTGTGAAAACCGAACTCATCCACACGGTAATTAGGCCCCCAGAGTTACCGACAGACGGCACAAATTCAAAAATATCAAACTTCTTAGGGCAGAAAAGTTTAATAAACGATGCATCAAAAGATTCACGCTTGGTTTCTTGAAAGCAAACTATCGAACAACCACTAATCTCAATCGCATTACGGATCACCAACTGCTTTTTGTCGGAGTTGATTCCATGAACGTTCCAGCATAGAACATTCCAGTGTTTATTTGTCGCCATCTAGCGTTAGTTCAGCTCTGAATCGCCACCACAGTCTCTTGCTAGGAGATTCTGAGCGTTGAGTTCTTCGGCTGGTATCCCACACAGCTCTGTACCCACGCACTGCAGCTGCTGGATAGGAGTTCGCGGAGGCAGTTCTTCAGACCTAACCGCAACAGATTGCATAACCAATTTTGGACAGGGATTTGTCGCCTTGGAGGAACAAGCAACAGCTGGAGCCCCCCTGCATTTGACCTTAGATTGCTGTTTTTTAGCGTCAGTAACAAGATTTACCTTAAAGCCATCATATCGTGTTGCCCTAGAGCTGTGCCTCAGACAAGTCGTGTCAATTGACATCTTCTCAGCTAGGATCATCTTCTTAATGTATTTGTTCAGTGGCTTAGCAACGAGAGGTTCAACAGTTTCAGTTATAGCAGCAGTTTCAGTTATAGCAGTAGTATCACAAGCCCCAGAATCAATTTCAGAGTCCGCAAACCCCTCTCCAATCCTCTCCAGAACCTGTCTTTTGGGGCTCCCCACACCATCACACACAGCAGATTCAGGCAATGAGACAACTTCAGTAAAGTTAACCCAGATCTCAGAGGATATGATGATATCAATCGAGAGGCAGGGCAGCGATATAGTCCGTGGGCATACCTGTTCATTCATACAGTATACACCTTTGATAGCAGCAGTAGCCACATAATGAAAGACCGCAAGAGGGTTCAGAGGGATCACAACGCTCGTCAGACATTCTTCTGGTGCAGTAATGCAACAAGTGTATCTTCCAAAGGATATCATCCAGAGAAATTGCAGAAACAAGTGCCCATCTTCAGCCTGAATTTCTACATCAAGAGAGCTGCCATTAGCACGCACGAATTGTAGTCCAGAAGTTGGTGTTCCATTTATCAGAGCATTTGCAGCCTCGGCAATATCGGAGTATACTGACCATTCATCTTGAGGATCATCAGAGATGTTGCTCTCTTATTCCACACCATCCATGAGAGAGGGACCTGTGTACTGGAAAAGAGTCCTGAAACTAAATCCTATGTATGGAGGCGGTGCAACTGTCCAGACATCCCAGCCGGCGTTCTGTGTTGTCTGCTGTTGAGGCGCCTGCTGCTCCCAGGCCTTGTCGATCTGTTGTTGTATCCGTCGCTGATGATCGAGCGCCCACTGTTGTGCAGCAGTCAGATAAGGTAGTTCATATGGATGCGGGGATGTATTCATCGGTGGGGCTTCATCTTCATTTCCAACAAGTCCAGGAATTGTGTTCCTTCCATTAAGCACGTAGACGGGAACAGACCAGGATCTACCCATGCCTGGCAGAGTGCCAATGCGCTTGATCACAAGGCTGTGGGGAACCTGTGCAATATCACTGATGATAACACGCACCAAGACACGTTCCTTGTTATGTCCTGGCCTGTGCCAGAGATCCAGCTTTCCAAAACACGACACCGCCTTATTGATATAATGATCATTCTGGTAATCCATAGGAAAAGCAAGAAACAAGACCCAAGCAACATATTGGAACGGGCAGCGACGCATGTTTTCCCCCTCATCATGCGGCACAAAAGAGAAAGTCATATCATCATCCAGGGGATCTAACTGATGTGGACTCTCCTGAATGAACTGGTCTCTTAAAGCAACATCAGCAAACACCACCATACCAACCCCGATAGGATACACAAAAGCATCGGGCACCTCAAGATGAAAATCATCAACCATGATGTGAACCACCTCATCCAAAACTAACTGTTTCTGATGATCTGGGACTAGGGGAACAACGGTGACAATGGCATACCTCTCATGGCTCAGCGGCGGATCATCCACCACCATCATGTTGCGAGCCAATCTGTGGTCTGGCCCGCACTCAATCCGGGCTCCCATCGGCACGAACTAAAACGGCCTCACCGAAAAGTTGGCCATGGTGACAGTGTTGGCGGTGATGGCAGTCGTGGCAGGGGGAGGAGGGTGTGTCTCTCTGCTCGTTGGATGGCAGGGGCGGCAGAGTATGCAAATGGTGTGCTGCTTGAAGCAGAAGCGTCCGCCCAATGGCTAGCGAGGTGGGGGGCCCAGCGTCTGGTACTTTCCTTTTGGGACGGCAGATCAATTTTTTATTAGGAATATTGGGATTATGTGGTGAGAGGGCTGCACTAGTCGGAGGCAATGAATCCCCTCTGATTTGATCCTGCTATTCCACCTTCCTCTGTTTCCAAAAAAATCGGGGAGCAGTTTTAGAGGAGCAAGATTTAGCGCCATGGCCCAGCAGATTGCAGCGTTTGCACCAAAGAAGCCCAGGGCAAAATTCCCGCTGGTGGGCCAGACTATTACAAATTGTGCAGGCTCTAACGGACCGGCCCATCCCCTGCTGCATGCAGAAGCAAGCACGTTCAAAATTATGACAGGCGTGACAAACTTTGGCACGTCAAAAACGGCAAACGGTGCGGCTAAAAGAAAACCGTAGAGGTCGGTTCGATCTAAACCGTAGAATAAACCGAACTGAACTGTTCTAATCTAAAAAAACCTACCCATTCAGTGATCTAATATGTCGCGTTTATTTTAGATCGAATGGTGGAGGGGGTGGAGAGCTCACCACGTGGGAGGTCGACGGCGAGTGGCTCAGACATCGGCGGTGGCACTCCGGTCATCGGCGGGGTCGGCGGAGACGTCGAGTGGGTGCGTCAGTCGACGACGACCTCGTCAGTTGTCGTGGCGTTGTCAAAGGTGGTCTGAGGAGGTCGGCGACGAGGTTGAGGCGGTGGATGGCATCGGGCGGAGGCGGTGGCGGCGCTCCGGTGGTCCTAGAGCTACGACGAGTGCACCAGGCGATGCGGAAGTAGACGGCGGGACGTTCGGTGGTGGTGGGAGGAGTTGAGGTGGTCAGAGATGAGAGGGGCAGGGGCAATGCTGCGGCGGCGGCGCTCGGCTCCGGCGAGAAATTGAGGATGAGGCGGGGGTTATCGGTGTGGGGAAAGGAGGGGACGGGTCGAGGGGGAAGGTGTATTTATAGGGGGTGGGGTTTGCTTGCAGGCGGGGCGAAGGGATTCGCGATCCCGAGAAGATCGGGATTCGGTGGCATTCAGATGTGCGGGCTCTGCTTTGCGGCTTGGGGAAGAAGAAGCTGCGCGCGGGTTTTGGGCGTACAGGTGGGGCCGTGAGCCAGCGGCAGATGGAGAGAGAGGGCGAGCGGGCGACCGGCGCATAGCGTTTCGAGCGCGGTGTAGGCTGGCTGGGCCGCAAGGCCAGCTAGGCAGAGGGAAGTGCGAGGTAGGCTGGTCCTCAGTGGCTTCGGCCGTTGGCTTTTTTATAAAGCATACACAATAAAACAAACACACAATAAATAAATAAATAAATAAACATTATATAGGCATATAATATATGAAAATCTTCGGAAAAAGAAATCCTAAAACGTAAACATATTTGCAGGTACAAACGAAATCCACAAAAATCTAGATAAACCAAACAAGGCTACTCTTGCATTAAAATGCAAATAAAATTATTTTAAAATACCAAAATGATTTCAAACTCATTTTTCTCCACTTTTGTAACGCCCGAGACCGATGTGCCAGGTGTCTTCCAGTTATTCGTTGTTGTTGCCTTGTCATTTGTTTGTGTGTCGTGCATTTCATATCATGTCATCATGTGCATCGCATTTGCATACATGTTCGTCTCATGCATCCGAGCATTTTCCCCGTTGTCCGTTTTGCAATCCGGCGCTTCTATGTCCTCTGGTGTCCCCTTTTACCTCTTTTTCGTGTGCGGGTGTTAAACGTTCTCGGATTGGACCAAGACTTGCCAAGCGGCCTTGGTTTACTACCGGTAGACCGCCTGTCAAATTTCGTGCCATTTGGACTTCGTTTGATACTCCAACGGTTAATCGAGGGACCGAAAAGGCCTTGTGTGTGTTGCAGCCCAACACCCCTCCAAAGTGGCCCAAAACCCACCTAAACCTCCTCTGTCATCTAGGCCGTTCGATCACGACCGCGTGGCCGAAAACCGCACCTCATTTGGACTCTCCTAGCTTCCTCTACCTATAAATATGTGGCTTCCCCCGAAATTTCCGCGCAGATGAAACCCTAAGAATTCCCCCGCACGCCGTCGGACATGTCCGTCCCGCCGTCGGACGCGTCCACCCAGCCAGCCACGTCACCGAACCAATCGGGCGCCGCCACCTCAGCCGCACCGGCGCCCTCCACCACTCTCTGCCCGCCACTTGTCCTGCCGCCGCCTACCACCGCGCGGCCCGGGGAAACCCGTCGCGGGCCCGCCCGGGCCCGGACCTGCGCGCCGCCGTCGCTGGGAATCACCGCCACCCGCGGGTGCCCCAAACCCGCGACTCCTCCCGCCGGCACCGCCCTTCGCCGCCTTTCGCCTCCCGCCGGCCGTCGCCGGCGCCGCCACGTCACGCCGATGCCGCGCCGCCCGTCCTCGCCGCTGCGAGCTGCTCCGCCGCCCGGATCTCAGCTGCGCCGCTGCCTTGGGTCGCCGGATCCGCCGCCCAGTGCAACCCCGGCAAGCCCCGCGCCTCCTTCTCCGTCTCCGACTCCATTCCGGCCAACTCCGGCGAGTTCTCGTCCGGGTGGACGAGATCCACCACTCCCCCGAACCAAACGCACCTCGTCCCAATTCGGATCCACCCCGTCCCGGATCTCCTCGTCCCAAGTTGACATTTCCCGCGAGGTCTAATTTTCGACCAAGTCCCCAGTATTTTATGCATACTTCATAGCATCATAACTTTGCATTCGTGGCTCCGTTTTGGGCGTGTAGCATATCAGATTGTTCGTCTCGACGAGTACTTCATTTCATCTCATTGCATCATGTTCATTTGAGCTCATCTTGATGCCCTAAATGTTGTTGCAAGAGTGCTAGTTTCTGTTAGTTGCAGATTCTTATCAGCAATTGGACTTTTGTCATTTTTGCCATGATTGAGGTGTGCCTCCTATGAACTTGAGCCCTACATGTGTTTTGAAGTATGCCATGCCATCTTTACAGGGGTGTATGCCATGTATTTTTGTGATCTCTGTGGTGACTAGCACAAGCATGCAAAGTAGCCCTCATTATGTTGCTGATTTCAGGGACTTCGAATTTCACTAAGTCCTTCTCCTGCTGTTATTTTTATGCCATGTTTTCATGTTGCTACGGAGTGATCCATGCCTCTTTTGAGCATGATTAGTAAGTATGTTTTGTAGATATTGTGGTGCTGTATCCATCCATGTCTTTGTTTGCATTTATGGAGTACACTATCTTGAGTCAATCGAGCTCTACTTTTGCTATAAAATGTTCCTAGCAGATTGTTTACATGTTATTCAATTTTTCCGAGGTTTTTGTAGTTGATCCATGCATGCTATGATGTTGTTCTTGCCATGTTTAGCTTCTATGCCATGTCTACTTGCTGGTTGTATGCTTAGTTTTTCATGAAATGCCTCGTGGTGAGTGCATCGAGCTCGTAAACATGCCTACTTGTTATCTGTTTTGCCATGCTCCAGTTTTTCACTAAGTCTGTAACCTGTAATCTTTTGCACTTCTGCCATGCTTGTTTAAACCTTCTATTGAGTGAATTAGCCATAGCTCAGTGTTCATCTTTTGTCAAGCATCTTAAGTGGATCCCTGCCATGTGTTTTGTTGCTATATTAGAGTGCAGTAGCTTCTTTTTCTTGATGCATTTAGATGGTCTCGTGCTGTAAATCACAGATTGGTGCCATATTTGTTTTGCTTGCCATTTCCAAACCGTGCATCCGATTCTGGTGATCTTTATATCGACTTCGACCAAAATCAACTCCTCTTTCCAGTGGAACTCTTGGTTTTCCAAGTTGAGGCCAGGTTCAATCATTCCTTTCCATATCATGCATATGCACCGCATATCACATCCCGCATATCATACCATGTTGTGCATCATGTTGTTTGTGCATTGCACGTGGTTGATTGTGTCTCCCTTTGCTTGTTGTTCTTGCTTGTGTAGAGCCGGGAGACGAGTACGTGATCGAGGAGCCCGTTGAGTACGCTTACGAGGATCAAGCTTTCGTCAACTCGAAGAACTTTGCAGGCAAGATGACCATACCCTCGAAATCACTTCTATCTTTGATTGCTAGTTTCTCGCTCTTTTGCTATGCCTATGTTGCGATACCTACCACTTGTTATATCATGCCTCCCATATTGCTAAGACAAGCCTCTAACCCACCTTTCCTAGCAAACCGTTGTTTGGCTATGTTACCGCTTTGCTCAGCCCCTCTCATAGCGTTGTTAGTTGCAGGTGAAGATGGAGTTTGTTCCATGTTGGAACATGGATATTTTTGTTGGAATATCACAATATCTCTTATTTAATTAATGCATCTATATACTTGGTAAAGGGTGGAAGTCTCGGCCTTTTGCCTGGTGTTTTGTTCCACTCTTGCCGCCCTAGTTTCCGTCATACCGGTGTTATGTTCCTTGATTTTGCGTTCCTTACACGGTTGGGTTATAATGGGAACCCCTTGACAGTTCGCCTTGAATAAAACTCCTCCAGCAAGGCCCAACATTGGTTTTACCATTTGCCACCTAGCCTTTTTTCCCTTGGGTCGGCCAACCTAAGGATCATCTTTATTTAAACCCCTCGGGCCAGTGCTCCTCTAAGTGTTGGTCCAACCTATCAGCTATCGGTGGCCACCAGGGGCAACTCTGGGCTGGCCTATCGGAACCTTGGACAATCCGGTGTGCCCTGAGAACGAGATATGTGTAGCTCCTATCGGGATTTGTCGGCACATTCGGGTGGCTTTGCTGGTCTTGTTTTACCATTGTCGAAATGTCTTGTAACCGGGATTCCAAGCTTGATCGGGTCGTCCTGGGAGAAGGAATATCCTTCATTGACCGTGAGAGCTTGTGATGGGCTAAGTTGGGACACCCCTGCAGGGATTTGATCTTTCGAAAGCCGTGCCCGCGGTTATGGGCAGATGGGAATTTGTTAATGTCCGGTTGTAGAAAACTCTATAGTTATCTTAATTAAAATGTATCAACCGCGTGTGTAGCCGTGATGGTCTCTTTCCGGTGGAGTCTGGGAAGTGAACACGGTGTTGGAGTTATGCTTGACATAGGTTGTTCTAGGATCACTTCTTGATCATAGTTTCTCGAACGTGCTTTGCCTTCTCTTCTCGCTCTCATTTGCGTAAGTTAGCCACCATATATGCTAGTGCTTGCTGCAGCTCCACCTCATACCTTTTCCCTACCCATAAGCTTAAATAGTCTTGATCGCGAGGGTGTGAGATTGCTGAGTCCCCGTGACTCACTGATTACTTCAAAACCAGCTTGCAGGTGCCGATGATATCGTGCAGGTGGCGCAACCGAGCTCAAGGAGGAGCTCGATGAAGATCGTGTTCGTTATGTTGTTCCGTTTCCAGTTGATCAATAGTGGAGCCCAGTTGGGACGATCGGGGATCTGTAGCATTAGGGGTAGTCTTCTTTTATTTTGGTTCCGTAGTCGGACCTTGATTGTATCTGGGTGATGTAATGCTTTATTCATGTATTGTGTGAAGTGGCGATTGTAAGCCAACTATGTATCCCTTCCCTTTTTTTCATTACATGGGTTGTGTGAAGACTACCTCTCTTGTGACATTGCTTACAATGCGGTTATGCCTCTAAGTCGTGCTTCGACACGTGGGAGATATAGCCGCATCGTGGGCGTTACAAGTTGGTAATCAGAGCCTTCCCCGACTTTAGGAGCCCCCTGCTTGATCGAATCACTGGTGTTGTTGAGTCTAGAAAAATGTTTTGAGTCTTGTAGGATTATATATATCGGAGAGTAGGATTCTTTTTACTCCTCAGTCCCTTCGTCGCTCTGGTGAGGCATCCTGACGTAGAGTTTTGACTCTTCTCTTCTCTAATTTCACTAAAAAAATTAGGATCACGCGGGTATCTTGGAATCGTTCCGATGGTTTTGTGACGAGAACATTGTTCTTGGTGCCTCCTAACATTTAGGGGTTGTGGCAGTGTCCCGGGGAGTTGAGCTCCGAGGTGTTGTCGTCACAATTTTATCGTTGCAATTCTGGAATACCTGAGTTTCGCCGACATAAAAAATCTCTTTTATGCAGTTATTGGTGAGATAACCTCGACGCCACCCAGTACTGGGGTGGGAGTTCGGGAGTATTGCCATAACTCGTATAACGGATGCTATTCGAAGGTTGAGGTAAAAAATTTCCGAAGGTTTCTTGGTTATGTGTTGAAGGATGGATACAGCTGGATGTAGGATTTGCTAGTTTTGGGCGAGATATTATGCTTCCCCTGTATCCCCAACACCTGATTGCTTAACCGGAAAGTTTTAGGAGTTTATAAGTGGGAATTCAAGTAGCTCCTAGGATATCTTTCCGACAAATGTATGATATGAAATTGGGGTTCGACGTCTAGTGGTCCGCCTATCCACGGTTGGTTTTAAAGTGGTCTCGTTGTGTCTTAAAGAGTCCTTGGCTATGCTGACTCGGGGACGCTTCATATGTCATGTGCACTGCCTTGTACATGATGGTGTTGTATGACCGAGCCCGTGTAGGCCCCACCACAAAAACTTCGGACGAAATCTCTATCATATGTTTGTTCCAGCTTATTCTGCAAGCCAATCCTTTGTTTTGTTTTGAGTTGTGGTATTCGAGTTGCTTCGAAGTCAAGCGCTGATTCCATACCTTTCTTGAACGGTGTTCTCATACTCCGATGTGAATACCAATCCTTCATGATAATCGAGATTGTCATGTCAATCCTTTTCAACCGGTGTGTTTTCCCTACAAGCGGATCAGTTCATTCTCTACAGCCGCAAGATTCAATCTCAACTTTCTCAACGGTGCTCATTTCTTCCGTCCCAAGTTGCTTTTGTTTTCCCGCCCCCCCAACCCTTATTTCTTCAAGGACTCGGATTTCTTTATCAAGTATCCATCTTATTGATGTGAGGTCTCTCCATTCTTTTTCGTCAATGTTCTTACCCGGTGATTCTCATGAAGATTCTAACGGAGCTTCTAGTTCATCATTCTTCGTTCTCTTTCTTCTCCGGTGGATTTAAGTCAAGTTTTGTTGATCATATCTTGTCCTCGTTTCAATGCTTTCTCATGCCGGTGCACCTCTTAATCATCCACTCCTCGATATTCAATTGTTCCGGAGTGCTGAAGATATCTCAAAAGGCTCGTCTTGCCATTCAAGATTCGTTCAAGTTCTTTTGAGGTTGTTATCTCATTCAAGCCTTTTAAATTCAACCTGTGCAATCTCCTTTTCAAGTAATCGTTCAACGGTGTATCTTTTTAGTGGGCCCTAACCCACAGGTTTTTTCCCAGGATCATACCTGACTCTTCTTATTTTTCCGGAGCTTCTCAAATTCTTTTCCAACTTTGACGTAAGAATGAATTGTCATCAGTCATATGTACTTCTCCAAGATCTGTCAAATTATTTTCATCGTTGTTTCAACCTTTCTAATCTTCATTATTCCGGAGTGTCTCAACAATTTTTGATGGTGTTTCTCGTCGTCATTCTCGGATTTGAAGACCGAAGAAGATTTTTCTCTTAAAACTTGCTCCGTTCTCTCGAAGATTCATGGTGCTAGCTTTACGCCATCCTCTCATAATTGTTTTAATTGTGAGAATTCTTTCCACCTATCCGAAGAAATTCAGGAGTCTTTTCAGTTTTATTTTCCCGGAGCCCATCATTTCAGAAGAATTATTCATTCTCAGCTTTCAGCTATTGTTCCCCAAATCTTACCGGTGCATCGATCAAATATCCTCTAATTAGCTTGTGATCTCTTCGTTCTCATGGATCTAAATCCCCTCAAGTATCATCATTCATTCTCTAATTCTTACCGGTGATTCATCCCTTTACTTCGTTCGTTCTTCAATTCTTACGGTGGTTCTTCCAAGATTCTTCTTCCTTCGTTTATCCTATCAATTTATTCATTCATGCCTTCCAAATTCTACCGGTGGATCATTGAAGTCTTTTCTCAAGTTTGCGCTATATCTATCTTTATCTTTCTACGAGGATAAGTAGTATGCCAAATCCGTTGCTTGTCATCAATTTAATTGATGAAGGATAAGCATAATGTAATTCTTATTCTTGTTTCATCCAAGTGATAAATTCCTTATCCGGGAGATTCATCAAAATTCTTGATCTCAATTATTCATCTTTCTTTCCCGGAGTTCCAAGTTTTGCCGCTTTATCTCGTCGCGAAGATCCATCTAATCATTGCAAGAATTCACTTTGTGTTTTCAACTTCTCTTTCTTTTGATAATCCTTTTGTTACCGGAGTTCTTCATGGAGGCTATACATGATGGTTCATCAAGGATTTAATTCCTTCTAGAAGTGTTCATTGAGATTCTTTTTAGAGGAGATCAAGTATTCTCCATCTTGCATTTCGAAGTGCAATTCTTACTACCTTATCTTTTGAGATGGTGTTATGTCACTCTTGACAATTTGAGTTCATGTTTCATGATTCACATGTTGTTAAGAATGAGATATTTTAAATCCATCAACCTCTTCGTTGGAGTTATCTTGGGTTATATTTCACCTAAAGCTTTCCTTAAGGATTGTTACTTTTATGGTGCTTATAAATGATCCAAGTTCTTCATTTATCCCCTCGGTCAAATAAGTTTCTCGTCTCCTTGTTCTTATCAATCTATCGTTTCCGTTAGTGGCAGAATTTCACCTCTTGATTTTGAGATGTTTTTCATAAGCTCACAACAAGCTTACTCTTTTCGTTGTTGGTTTCCCAACAACTCCGTTCGACCCTTCTCCTAAGGATGCCTTTTCAAGCTCAATTGTGGTAGAAGTTGCCATTTTCTTCTCCGTTCTTTTGTTCCGACGATCTACCTTTTATTCTTTCTTCCGGAGGCTTTATGATGTTGCTCTCTCCACACATCATCCCATTCTTGCCAAAAGGTCATGTTCTTTCCTTTTGTTTATCCATTCAACCGGAGTGTCGTGCCCTCTTTTCAAGTTCTCCCCATTCTACCAAGTTTTGCCTCCCTTCTTAACCGAAGTGCTGTCTGAAATCTTTCTTACCCATTGTGCCTTTCTTTCAATAGTTCCGGAGGCATTGTGTTGTTGATTTCATCAAGTATCTTCTCATCTTGTCAAGTTCATGTTCTATTCCTTCCAGTTTCAGTCGGAGTGCTGCCCAAATTATATCATACTTATTCCTACTCTATCTTGTTTTAACCGGAGTGGTTCCAATATCTATCTTGGCTGTTAACCTCAAAGTTTCTCATGATGTTCCTTGTTCCTCTTTACTAACGGAGTGTTTTCAACTTCGTTCATCTTCGTTCTATTCTTTCTTTAAAAAAATTTAACCTCTCAAGGGTCGTGGTTTCACTCGTTTGTCCAAGAAGCAACTTAGTTTTACCTCTTCTCTTTCTCTTCCGTTTTCCCTCCGGTGCCATTCTAGATCTCGGGACGAGATCCTCTCGTAGTGGTGGAGTGTTGTAATGCCCGAGACCGATGTGCCAGGTGTCTTCTAGTTATCCGCTGTTGCCTTGTCATTTGTTTGCGTGTCATGCATTTCATATCATGTCATCATGTGCATCGCATTTGCATACATGTTCGTCTCATGCATCCGAGCATTTTCCCCGTTCTCCGTTTTGCAATCCGGCGCTTCTATGTCCTCTGGTGTCCCCTTTTACCTCTTTTTCATGTGCGGGTGTTAAACATTCTCGGATTGGACCGAGACTTTCCAAGCGGCCTTGGTTTACTACCGGTAGACCGCCTGTCAAGTTTCGTGCCATTTTGACTTCGTTTGATACTCCAACGGTTAACCGAGGGACCGAAAAGGCCTTGTGTGTATTGCAGCCCAACACCCCTCCAAAGTGGCCCAAAACCCACCTAAACCTCCTCCATCATCTAGGCCGTTCGATCACGACCGTGTGGCCGAAAACCGCACCTCATTTGGACTCTCCTAGCTCCCTCTACCTATAAATATGTGGCTTCCCCCGAAATTTCCGCGCAGATGAAACCCTAAGAATTCCCCCGCACGCCGCCGGACATGTCCGTCCCGCCGTCGGACGCGTCCACCCAGCCAGCCACGTCGCCGAACCAATCAGGGGGCGCCACCTTAGCCCTGCCGGCGCCCTCCACCACTCCCGGCTCGCTACTTGTCCCGCCATCGCCCTACCACCGCGCGGCCCGGGGAAACCCGTCACGGGCCCGCCCAGGCCCGGACCTGCGCGCCGCCGCCGCTGGGAATCACCGCCACGCGCGGGTGCCCCGCGCCCGAGCCCGCGGCTCCTCCCGCCGGCACCGCCCTCCGCCGCCTTTCGCCTCCCGTCGGCCGTCGCCAGCGCCGCCACGTCACGCCGGTGCCGCGCCGCTCGTCCTCGCCGCTGCGAGCTGCTCCACCGCCCGGATCTCAGCTGCGTCGCCGCCTTGGGTTGCCGGATCCGCCGCCCAGTGCAACCCGGCGAGCCCCGCGACTCCTTTTCCGTCTCCGGCGCCATTCCGGCCAACTCCGGCGAGTTCTCGTCGGGGTGGACGAGATCCACCACTGCCCCGAACCAAACGCACCTCGTCCCGATCCGGACCCACCCCGTCCCGGAACTCCTCGTCCCGGGTTGACTTTTCCTGCGAGGTCTAATTTTCGACTAAGTCCCCAACATTTTATGCATACTTCATAGCATCATAACTTTGCATCCGTGGCTCCGTTTTGGGCGTGTCGCATATCAAATTGTTCGCCTCGACGAGTACTTCATTTCATCTCATTGCATCATGTTCATTTGAGCTCATCTTGATGCCCTAGATGCTGTTGCAAGAGTGCTAGTTTCTGTTAGTTGCAGATTCTTATCAGCAATTGGACTTTTGTCATTTTTGCCATGATTGAGGTGTGCCTCCTATGAACTTGAGCCCTACATGTGTTTTGAAGTATGCCATGCTATCTTTACAAGGGTGTATGCCATGTATTTTTGTGATCTCTTTGGTGAATAGCACAAGCATGCAAAGTAGCCCTCGTGATGTTGCTGATTTCAGGGACTTAGAATTTCACTAAGTCCTTCTCGTGCTGTTATTTGTATGTCATATTTTCATGTTGCTACGGAGTGATCCATGCCTCTTTTGTGCATGATCAGTAAGTATGTTTTGTAGATATTGTGGTGCTCTATCCATCCATGTCTTTGTTTGCATTTATGGAGCACCCTAGCTTGAGTCAATCGAGCTCTACTTTTGCTATAAAATGTTCCTGGCAGATTGTTTACATGTTATTCAATTTTGCCGAGGTTGTTGTAGTTGATCCATGCATGCTATGATGTTGTTCTTGCCATGTTTAGCTTCTATGCCATGTCTACTTGCTGGGTGTATGCTTAGTTTGTCATGCAATGCCTCGTGGTGAGTGCATCGAGCTCGTAAACATGCCTACTTGTTATCTGTTTTGTCATGCTCCAGTTTTTCACCAAGTCTGTAACATGTAATCTTTTGCACTTTTGTCATGCTTGTTTGAACCTGCTATTGAGTGAATTAGCCGTAGCTCAGTGTTCATATTTTGTCAAGCATCTTGAGTGGATCCCTGCCATGTGTTTTGTTGCTATGTTAGAGTGCAGTAGCTTGTTTTTCTTGATGCATTTAGATGGTCTCGTGCTGTAAATCGCAGATTGGTGCCATATTTGTTTTGCTTGCCATTTCCAAACCGTGCATCCGATTCTGGTGATCTTTATATCGATTTAGACCGAAATTAACTCCTCTTTCCAGTGGCACTCTTGGTTTTCCAAGTTGAGGGCAGGTTCAATCATTCCTTTCCGAATCATGCATATGCACCGCATATCACATCCCGCATATCATACCATGTTGTGCATCATGTTGTTTGTGCATTGCACGTGGTTGATTGTGTCTCCCTTTGCTTGTTGTTCTTGTTTGGGTAGAGCCGGGAGACGAGTACGTGATCGAGGAGCCCGTTGAGTATGCTTACGAGGATCAAGCTTTCGTCAACTCGGAGAACTTTGCACGCAAGATGACCATACCCTTGAAATCACTTCTATCTTTGATTGCTAGTTGCTCGCTCTTTTGCTATGCCTATGCTGCGATACCTACCACTTGCTATATCATACCTCCCATATTGCTAAGCCAAGCCTCTAACCCACCTTTCCTAGCAAACCGTTGTTTGGCTATGTTACCGCTTTGCTCAGCCCCTCTCATAGCGTTGTTAGTTGAAGGTGAAGATGGAGTTTGTTCCATGTTGGAACATGGATATTTTTGTTGGAATATCAGAATATCTCTTATTTAATTAATGCATCTATATACTTGGTAAAGGGTGGAAGGCTCAGCCTTTTGCCTGGTGTTTTGTTCCACTCTTGCTGCCCTAGTTTCCGTCATACCGGTGTTATGTTACTTGATTTTGTGTTCCTTACACGGTTGGGTTATAATGGGAACCCCTTGACAGTTCGCCTTGAATAATACTCCTCCATCAAGGCCCAACATTGGTTTTACCATATGCCACCTAGCCTTTTTTCCCTTGGGTCGGCCAACCCAAGGGTCATCTTTATTTAAACCCCCCAGGCCAGTGCTCCTCTGAGTGTTGGTCCAACCTGTCAGCTGTCGGTGGCCACCAGGGGCAACTCTGGGCTGGCCTACCGGAACCTTGGACAATCCGGTGTGCCCTAAGAACGAGATATGTGCAGCTCCTATCGGGATTTGTCGGCACATTCGGGTGGCTTTGCTGGCCTTGTTTTACCATTGTCGAAATGTCTTGTAACCGGGATTCCGAGCCTGATCGGGTCGTCCTGGGAGAAGGAATATCCTTCGTTGACCGTGAGAGCTTGTGATGGGCTAAGTTGGGACACCCCTGGAGGGATTTGATCTTTCGAAAGTTGTGCCCACGGTTATGGGCAGATGGGAATTTGTTAATGTCCGGTTGTAGAAAACTTGATGGTTATCTTAATTAAAATGCATCAACCGCGTGTGTAGCCGTGATGGTCTCTTTCCGGCGGAGTCCGGGAAGTGAACACAGTGTTGGAGTTATGCTTGACGTAGGTTGTTCTAGGATCACTTCTTGATCATAGTTTCTCGAACGTGCTTTTCCTTCTCTTCTCGCTCTCATTTGTGTAAGTTAGTGATACGTCTCCAACGTATCTATAATTTTTTATTGCTCCATGCTATATTATCTACTGTTTTGGGCATTATTGGGCTTTATTATCCACTTTTATATTACTTTGGGGACTAACCTATTAACCGGAGGCCCAGCACAAATTTGCTATTTTATGCCTATTTCAGTGTTCTGAAGAAAAGGAATATCAGACGGAGTCGAAACGGAACGAAATCAACTAGAGAAGTTATTTTTGGAAGGAAACACACCTGATGGACTTGGACCCCACGTCAAGGAAGGAACGAGGTGCTCATGAGGGTGGGGGGCACCCCCCCCCCCCAGGGCACGCCCCCCTGTCTGGTGGGGCCCTCGTGGCTCCACTGACGTACCTCCTGCACCCATATATACCTACGTGACCTAAAACTTCCAGAACGCAAGATAGATCGGGAGTTCCGCTGCCAGAAGCCTTCGTAGCCACCAAAAGTCGATCGGGGCCCTGTTCCGGCACCCTGCCGGAGGGGGGGAACCCTCACCGGTGGCCATCTTCATCATCCTGACGCTCCCCATGACGAGGAGGGAGTAGTTCTCCCTCGGGGCTGAGGGTATGTACCAGTAGCTATGTGTTTGATCTCTCTCTCTCTCTCTCGTGTTCGTGATTTGGCACGATCTTGATGTATCGCGAGCTTTGCTATTATAGTTGGATCCTATGTTTCTCCTCCCCCTCTTCTCTCTTGTAATGAATTGAGTTTCCCCTTTGAAGTAATCTTATCGGATTGAGTCTTTAAAGATTTGAGAACACTTGATGTATGTCTTGCCGTGGATATCTGTGGTGACAATGGGATACCACGTGCCACTTGATGTATGTTGAGGTGATCAACTTGTGGGTTTCGTGACATTGGGAACCTATGCATAGGGGTTGGCACACATTTTCGTCGTGATTCACCGGTAGAACTTTGGGGCACTCTTTGAGGTCCTTTGTGTTGGTTGAATAGATGAATCTGAGATTGTGTGATGCATATCGTATAATCATGCCCACGGATACTCGAGGTGACATTGGAGTATCTTGGTGACATTAGGGTTTTGGTTGATTTGTGTCTTAAGGTGTTATTCTAGTACGAACTCTAGGGCTGTTTGTGACACTTATAGGAATAGCCCAACGGATTGATTGGAAAGAATAACTTTGAGGTGGTTTCGTACCCTACAATAATCTCTTCATTCGTTCTCCGCTATTAGTGACTTTGGAATGGCTCTTTGTTGCATGTTGAGGGATAGTTATGTGATCCAATTATGTTAGTATTGTTGAGGGAACTTACACTAGCGAAAGTATGAACCCTAGGCCTTGCTTCAACGAATTGCAATACAGTTTAAGCTCACTTTTATCACTTGCTACCTTGCTGTTTTTATTATTTCAGATTACAAAAACTATTATCTACTATCCATATTGCACTTGTATCACCATCTCTTCGCCGAACTAGTGCACTTATACAATTTACCATTGTATTGGGTGTGTTGGGGACACAAGAGACTCTTTGTTATTTGGTTGCAGGGTTGCTTGAGAGAGACCATCTTCATCCTACGCCTCCTATGTATTGATAAACCTTAGGTCATCCACTTGAGGGAAATTTTCTACTGTCCTACAAACCTCTACACTTGGAGGCCCAACAAAGTCTATAAGAAGAAGGTTGTGTAGTAGACATCAAGCTCTTTTCTGGCGCCATTGCCGGGGAGGTTAGCACTTGAAGGTATATCTTTAGATCTTGCAATCGAGTCTTTTAGTTTCTTGTTTTATCACTAGTTTAGTTTATAAAAGAAAATTAAAAAAATGGAATTGAGTTTGTCTCATACGCTTCACCTTTTTAATATCTTTCGTGAGTATGATGGAAAGGAAAATTGTGCTCAAGTGCTAGAAGAAGAAATCTATAAAATGTTTGGCACTAAATATTTGAATGATGAGCATGATTGCAATGTTGTTAGTATGAATTCCTTGAATATCCATGATGCTAATGATATGCAAAGCCACAAGCTTGGGGAAGCTACGTTTGATGAAGATGATATTTTTTGTCCCCCAAGTTTTGATGAGCAAATTTATTATGATGAAAGCATGCCTCCTATCTATGATGATTATTGTGATGACACATATGCTTTAACGAACAATAATAAACATGAAACTTGTCATCTTGATCTTAATTTTCAATCACATGATAGTTATTTTGTTGAGTTTGCTCCCACTATTATTTATGAGAAGAATTTTGCTTGTGTGGAGAGTAGTAAAATTTCTATGCTTGTAGATCATGAAAAGAATGCTTTAGGTGCTGGTTATATTGTTGAATTCATTCATGATGCTACTGAAAATTATTATTAGGGAGGAACATATGCTTGTAGGAATTGCAATAATATCACGTTTCCTCTCTATGTGCTTAAAATTTTGAAGTTATGCTTGTTTTACCTTCCTATGCAAGTTGATTCTTGTTCCCATAAGTTGTTTGCTCACAAAATCCCTATGCATAGGAAGTGGGTTAGACTTAAATGTGCTAGTCATATTCTTCATGATGCTCTCTTTATGTTTCAATTCTTATCTTTTATGTGAGCATCATTGACATCATCATGCCTAGCTAGGGGCGTTAAACGATAGCGCTTGTTGGGAGGAAACCCAACTTTATTTTTATTCCTTGCTTTTTGCTCCTGTTTAGTAATAAATAGTTCATCTAGCCTTTGTTTAGATGTGGTTTTATGCTTTTAATTAGTGTTTGTGCCAAGTAGAACCTTTGGGAAGACTTGGGGGAAGTCTTGTTGATCATGCTGTCAAAAACAGAAACTTTAGCGCTCACGAGAATTGCTGGCATTTTTATTTGGAGAGTGCTATTTAGCTAATTATTTTTGCAGATGATTAATAGATAAATTCCTCAGGTCCAGCAATTTATTTGAGAATTTTATGAGTTCTAGAAGTATACGTTTGATCCAGATTACTGCAGACTGTTCTGTTTTTGACAGATTCTGTTTTTTCATGTGTTGTTTACTTATTTTGATGAATCTATGGCTAGTAAAATAGTTTATAAACCATAGAGAAGTTGGAATACAGTAGGTTTAACACCAATATAAATAAATAATGAGTTCATTACAGTACCTTGAAGTGGTGATTTATTTTCTTATACTAACGGAGCTTACGAGTTTTCTGTTAAGTTTTGTGTTGTGAAGTTTTCAAGTTTTGGGTAAGGATTTGATGGACTATGGAATAAGGAGTGGCAAGAGCCTAAGCTTGGGGATGCCCAAGGCACCCCAAGGTAATATTCAAGGACAACCAAGATCCTAAGCTTAGGGATGCCCCGGAAGGCATCCCCTCTTTCGTCTTCGTTCATCGGTAACTTTACTTGGAGCTATATTTTTATTCACCACATGATATGTGTTTTGCTTGGAGCGTCAATTTATTTTGTTAGGATTTGCTTGCTGTTTGAATAAAATACCAATATCTGAAATTATTAAATGTTAGAGAGTCTTCACATAGTTGCATAATTATTCGACTACTCATTGATCTTCACTTATATCTTTCGGAGTAGTTTGTCGTTTGCTCTAGTGCTTCACTTATATATTTTAGAGCACGGTGGAGGTTTTATTTTATAGAAACAAATGAACTCTCATGCTTCACTTAGATTATTTTGAGTCTTGATAGCATGGTAATTTGCTTAAAATCCTAATATGCTAGGTATTCAAGAATAATAAAATTCTCTTATGAGTGTGTTGAATACTAAGAGAAGTTTGATACTTGATGATTGTTTTGAGATATGAGGATGGTGATATTAGAGTCATGCTACTTGAGTAGTTGTGAATTTGAGAAATACTTGTGTTGAAGTTTGTGATTCCTGTAGCATGCATGTATGGTGTACCTGTAACGCCCTCGATGCGGCTATATCTCCCACGTGTCGAAGCACGACTTAGAGGCATAACCGCATTGAAAGCAATGTCGCAAGTGAGGTAATCTTCGCAAACAACCCATGTAATACATAAGGGAAAGAGATACATAGTTGGCTTACAATCGCCACTTCACACAATTACATGAGTAAAACATTACATCATCCAGATACAATCAAGGTCCGACTACGGAACCAAAATAAAAGAAGAACCCCAAACGCGACACGGTCCCCGATCGACCCCAACTGGGCTCCACTACTGATTAACTAGAACAAAACAACACAAAGGACAAGATCTTCATCGAGCTCCTCCTGAGCTTAGTTGCGTCATCTGTACGGTCTCATCGACACCTGCAAACTGGTTTTGGAAGTATCTGTGAGCCACGGGGACTCAGCAATCTCGCACCCTCGCGATCAAAACTATTTAAGCTTATGGGTAAGGTAAAGGTATGAGGTGGAGCTGCAGCAAGCGGCTAGCATATATGGTGGCTAACATATTCGCAAAAGAGAGCGAGAAGAGAAGGCAAAGCACGATCAAGAAACTATGATCAAGAAGTGATCCTAGAACAACCTACGTCAAACATTACTCCAACACCGTGTTCACTTCCCGGACTCCGCCGGAAAGAGACCATCACGGTTACACACGCGGTTGATGCATTTTAATTAAGGTTAAACTTCAGGTTTTCTACAACCGGACGTTAACAAATTCCCATCTGCCCATAACCGCGGGCACGGCTTTCAAAAGTTCAAATCCCTGCAGGGGTGTCCCAACTTAGCCCATGACAAGCTCTCACGGTCAACGAAGGAATAGACCTCCTCCCGAGACATTCCGATCAGACTCGGTATCCCAGTACAACAATATATTTCGACAGGGTAAAACTAAACTAGCAACACCACCCAGATGCGTCGACAAATCCCGATAGGAGCTGCACATATCTCGTTCTCAGGGCACACCGGATGAGCAAGACGTCAGGTAAGCCAGCCCAGAGTTGCCCCTGGTAGCCTCGGACATCGCTCAGTTGGACCAACACTCAGAGGAGCACTGGCCTGGGGGGGTAAAATAATGATGACCCTCAGGAGCGCGACTCCCAAGGGAAAAGAAAAGGCTAGGTGGCAAATGGTAAAACCAATGTTGGGCATTGCTGGAAGAGCTTTACTTAAGGCGAACTGTCAAGGGGTTCCCATAATAGCCCAACCGCGTAAGGAACGCAAAATCTGGGAACATAACACCGATATGACGGAAACTAGGGCGGCAAGAGTGGAACAAAACACCAGGCATAAGGCCGAGCCTTCCACCCTTTACCAAGTATATAGATGCATTAATTAAATAAGATATATTGTGATATCCCAACAAGTAAACATGTTCCAACAAGGAACAACATCTCCATGTTCCACCAAGGAACAAACTTCAATCTTCACCTGCAACTAACAACGCTATAAGAGGGGCTGAGCAAAGCGGTAACATAGCCAAACAACGGTTTGCTAGGACAAGGTGGGTTAGAGGCTTGGTTCAACAATATAGGAGGCATGATAAGCAAGTGGTAGGTATCACAGCATAGGCATAGCAAAAGAGCGGGCAACTAAGCAAGCAAAGATAGAAGTGATTTCGAGGGTATGGTCATCTTGCCTGAAATCCTGCAAGGAAGAAGAACGAGTCCATGAAGAAGACAATCTGACGTAGTCGAACGGGTCCTCACAATCATGACGTTAACGGAACCAACCCGAAGAAGCAACACCGGAAAGAAGCACACAACATAGTAAACAACCAACACATAAACATGGCATGATGCAGAACCAAGTATGATGCATGTCCGGTTAAATGAAGCATGGCATGGCAAAGTGCACAAACAATACTATAAATTAAGTGGAGCTCAATATGCAACTCCGTTGCATATTGACGGAACACCACATCACTTATTTAGTTCACTCTCGGTTAGGTACACAAACAATATTAAAAGTTGGTTAACATGGCAAGAGGTGAAGCATAACAAAACTATACTATCTAAACAATTTAAATGGGGCCGGGTAAAACAAATAACGAATCCGGTAAATCCCCATATGCATTAGTAATATATTGCAACAACAATTTAAACATTTTAATTGTTGTTGTCATGATGCGGATGACATGAACAAGTTTATGCTTTTTTATTAAAAATTTGACAAGAGCATTATGAAGCATTTGTCACTGTGGTGGAAAGGAAAGGGGTGCCACGGAAACGATAACGAAAACGGTACCACGGCAGCGTTCTGGTTCCGGTAACTCGATTGAGACACCGATGCAAAGGAGAAGGGTGCGGATGCGTGCAAAAGATGGTGGGGCGCTCCCGGATTCCGGGGGTCCCACGAGTTAGTGGCATGGAAATGAGTGACAAAACGGACACGGTGCAGACAAAGGGTGCATCTCATCCCACATGCATGCGTTCGTTCACAAGCGTCGTCTCAGGGTTATACCTTCGAAGCGTGCAAACGGGACGATTCCCGTTCGGTGCAAAGTAGAGGAAGTAGTTGTTCTCGTTTCGTAGTTGTACACACTCCGTAGGTGTTCGGGGTCACACCGAGGAACTTGTCGTCCGCGGGTTCTTCGAGGGTCGACGGTAGTGGTACTCGGTCGTTTCGAAGAGGTACTTCGCGACATGCACGGGATGGTAGTTGTACACGGTCATCGTGGGAAGTAAAGGTACACACGAAGGTAGTCGAACTTGACGGTTCCATTGCACGGGTCTTCGGGGACAGTAGTGGTACGCGTTTCGTAGCCGTTCGGGTCATCGTTAGAGGAACTTGACGGAGTTGAATCCCTTCGAGGTTGTCGTGGTACTTGGCGATTTCGAAGGCGACGGAAACGAACTTGGCGGTCTCCGTTGACCTGGTACTTGGCGAATCCCTGTTCGGTGGTCTTCCTTGGCGGTTCAGGGCACGGTGCATGTACTTGGCATGATGCAGGGGCGATGGCCGCAGGACACTAGGACCCGAAGCAGAGGAGCAGGGGATCGAGGCTCTGGCCATCTCCTGCAGGTGTTGCGCTGGACGGCGGTGGTAAGGCGACAGCGGCAGAGCTGCCATGGATGGCAACAGCGCCATGGAAGAAGCAGGGGCGTGAGGACGGCGGAAGCGGCAAGGTGGACTTGGGCGCTGGAGGAAGCAGCAAGGTAGCACCATGGAGATCCTGGACGACGGGGCCAGATTGGCCGACAGGGCGCCAAGGGACATCGAGGTGGAAGAGGTCGCAGGTCGGGCGTCAGGCTTGAGGTGCAGGGGAACCCCGGGCGGCGGCGAGGATGGCCAGCTGCGAGGAGGCAGCAGAGACGCGACGAGGTGCATCGGCGGGAGCTTCGAGCTCGGTCGGCTACGGCCATGGAGGATGGCGGCGCGAAGGCGGGAGGAGGCGGCGTGCCAGATCGAGGAGGAAGGAGGCTCGAGCTGATGGTGATGGGGATCGGGCTGCTCTCTGTGAGTGCGAGAGAGAAGGTGAGAGGAGAGAGCGAGGGGGATCGAGGAGATGGCTCTGGCAGCGGTGAGGGAACGAGGGAAGGAGTTCGAGGGAGAGGGTAGCGAGGGGAGATGCTGGGCCTAGGGTTAGGGACTGTAGCGGGGCGCTGCTGGGCCTTATAGGCCGCTAGGCCTAGGTGGGACGCGGGGATGGCGCCTGCTTGGCAGGTTGCAGCTGGGCTGGGAGGCCCAGCCGGGCACTTCTCTCTCCCATCTCCTTCTCTTTACAAAAAAACAAAGAAATAAAAGAAGGGAAAAGAGAGAAGAGAAGGTTAGAGGAAGAATTTGGGCACGGGGGTAATTTTCACGGACTCAGAAAAATGTGCATGGTCCGGGAAAATATAAAAAGGTCAAGTTTGAAAGATTAAATTCAAATTCCTTTGAATTTAATTCAAAAGGTTTGAACTAGGATAGGTTTTTTCGAAGTGCCCAAAAATGTTGAGAAATTAGGCGGAGCTCCGGAAAATGATGAAAGGACATGTGGCAAAGTTAGAGGCCAAGAGTTGAAATAATAAAAGGCATTGGGATTTTTGCAAGTGTGTTAAGGTAATTCCACATAATTGGAATAATTACTATAGCTCTCTAAATATCAAGAGGATAAGTTGTAAAGAGAATCACCATGTGAATTCCCTTGATTTAAATGGATCAGAGATCCATACCATTTGTTTAGTTGAGTTTTAAAACGGGTTGCATGATGACATGATGCAATGCACATGATGCAAAGATGAAATGGAGCGGACCAAACAAAACACACGACGAAACCCGGAAACCCTGGAAGGCAACTGAAGCTCCGGTCTTGGGGCGTTACAACACTCCACCACTACGAGAGGATCTCGTCCCGAGATCTAGAATGGCACCGGAGGGAAAAACGGAAGAGAAAGAGAAGAGGTAAGGCTAAGTTGCTTCTTTGGCAAACGAGTGAAACCAAAGAACCTTGAGAGGTTGAACAAATTCGAGAAAAGAATACAACGAAGGTGAACAAAGTCGAAAACACTCCGTTAGAAAAGAGGGACAAAGAACATTGCGAAAACCTTGAGGTTGAAGGGAAGATATATATTGAACACACTCCGGTTAAGGAAGGGGGTCAAGGAAGACCAAATTCGGGCAGCACTCCGGTTGAAAAGAGATGCAAGGCTTGATAAGGCGAAAAGAACTAGAGCAAAAAGGACACACCACTCCGGTTAAATGGATAAACCAAGAAAAGAACATGATCCTGACAGAACGAAAAGATGGGTTGAAGAGAGCAACATCACAAAGCCTCCGGAACAAAATTAAGAATCGAATGGAATGAACGAATGGAAACAAGATCTTGAGGGAGCACGCTTACAACAAATGCTAGAACGGAGTTGTTGGAAAACAAACAACGAAAAGAATAAGCTTAATATGGTCTTATGGAATACATCTCAAATTATGAGGTGATAACCTGCCACTCACGGGAAAAGAATTGATTGGATTTATATGAACAAGGAGACGAGAAACTTATCACCGGAAGGATACATGAAGAACTTGGGTCATTAATGAGCACCATAACAACAATCCTTAGGGAAGGCTTTAGGTGAAATATAACCAAAGATAATTCCAACGAAGAGGTTGATGGATTTAACATATCTCATTCTTAACAACAATCGAATCATGAAACATGAACTCAAATTATCAAGAATGACACAATACCATCTCCAATGATATGGAAGAAAGAATTGCACTCCGGATTACAATATGAAGAAATCTTGAGCTTCTTGGAAAAGAATCTCGATGAAAAAGTTGGAGAAGGAATTAAGTCCTTTATGAACCGTCATGTAGAGCCTCCATGAAGAACTCCGGTAATAAGGAATGATCCAACGAAAGGAAAGAGAAGTTGAAAACACACGGCGAAGACTTGAAATGAATAGATGAATTTCCGTGATGATATAATTGTGAGAGCTTGGAACTCCGGAAGAGAAAAGATGAAAACAATTGAAAACAAGAATTTTTGATGAGGCTCCGGAATAAGTAATTAATCACTTGGATGGAGCAAGAATAAGAATTATGTTATGTGTGTCCTTCACCAATTAAATTGATGACAATCAACGGATTTGACATATTACTTATTCTCGTAAAAGATTAAGAGAGATATAGCGCAAACTTGAGAAAGTCTTTAACGACCCACCGGTAGAATTTGAAAGAACGAAAGAATGGATATGATAACGAAGGAAGAAGAATCTTGATCAAACCACCGTAAGAATTGAAAATGAACGAAGAAGAAAAATAAAGAAGCACCGGGAAGAATTAGAGAACAAATGAAGATGCTTGAGGGGAATTTAGATAAAAGAGAACGAATAGATTACGAGCTAATTAGAGAATCCTTGATTTAAGCACCGGTATGATTTGGAGAACGATAACTGAAAGCTGGGAATGAATAATTATGAGATGATGGGCTCCGGAGAATCAAACTGAAAATACTCTGAATTACTCCGGATGATTGAGAAGAATTCTCATAATCAAAACCAATTATGAGAGGATTGCATGAGCTAGAGCCACGAATCTCTGAGAGAGCAGATAAGATATGGAGGAAAAACTCTTCTTCGGTCTTCAAATGTTGAGAGTGAGGATGAGAAAGATCAACATGATTTGTTGAGATACTCTGGGATGAATATTAGAAAGGTTGAACCCACGATGAAAAGAATTTGAGAGATCTTTGAGAAACACATCTGACTGATGAAAATTCATTCTTACGTCAAACTTTAGAAAAGAATTTGAGGATAGCTCCGGGAAAATAAGAAGAGTCAGGTAAGATCCTGGGAAAAGACCTGTGGGTTAGGGTCCACTCAAAAGAAACACCGTTGAACGAATACTTGAAAAGAAGATTGCACCGGTTGAGTTAAACGGCTTGAATGAGATAACAACCTCGAAAGAGCTTGAACGAATGTAGAGTGGGAAACACGAATCTTCGAGATATCTTGAGCACTCCGGAACAATTGAATAGCGAGAAATGACTGAATATGAGGTGCACCGGTAAGAGAAGGTATTTGAAACGAGGAAATGATATGATCAACAAGGCTTGAATTGGTTCCACCGGAGAAGAAAGAAAATGAATAATGATGAACTTGAGGTTCCGTTAGAATCTTCATGAGAATCACCGGATAAGAACATTGACGAAAAGAATGGAGAGACTTCACACGAAAAAAAAAAGATACTTGATTAAGAAATCTGAGTCCTTGAAGAAAACAAAGGGAGGGAGGGTGGGAAAACAACGTTGAGAATGAAACGAACACCGTTGAGAAGAAATGATAATTGATCTTGCTGATGTTGAAAAGATCAGACCCACTTGAAGAGAAGCACGCCGGTTAAAAAGGATTGACATGACGATCTCGATAATCAAGAAGGATTGGTATTCCCCTCGGAGTATGAGAACACCGCTTAGGTACAGGTATAGAATCAACATTTGACTTCGAAGCAACTCGAATACCACAAGTCAAAACAAAACAAAGGATTGGCTTGCAAAATAAGCCGGAACAAACATATGATAGAGATTTCGTCCGAAGTTTTCGTGGTGGGGCCTACATGGGCTCGATCGTACAGCACCATCATGTACAAGGCAGTGCACATGACATACGAAGCGTCCCCGAGTCGGCATAGCCAAGGACTCTTTAAGACACAACGAGACCACTGTAAAACCGACCGTGAATGGGCGGACCACTAGACGTCGAACCCCAATTTCATATCATACATCTGTCGGAAAGATATCCTAAGAGCTACTTGAATTCCCACCTATGAAACTCCCGAACCTTTCCGGTTATGCAATCAGGTGTTGGGGATACAGGGGAAGCATAATATCTCACCCAAAACTAGCAAATCCTACATCCAGCTGTATCCATCCTTCAACACATAACCAAGAAACCTTCGGAAATCATCTACCTCAACCTTGAAAAGCATCCGTTATACAAGTTATGGCGATACTCCCGAACTACCGCCCCAGTACTGGGTGGCGTCGAGGTTATCTCACCAACAACTGCATAAAAGAGATTTTCGATGTCGGCGTACTAAACTCAGGTATTCCAGAACTGCAACGATAAAATTATGACGACAACACCTCAGAGCTCAACTCCCCAGGACACTTCCACAAAACCACTGACAGGAGGCACCAAGACAATGTTCTCGTCATAAAACCATCGGAACGATTCCAAGATACCCGCGTGATCCTAAAAAATTTTAGTGAAATTTGAGAAGAGAAGAGTCAAAACTCTATGTCAGGATACCTTACCAGAGCGATGAGGAGACTGGGGAGTAAAAAGAATTCCTAAACTCTCCGATATATAATTCCTAGATGACTCAAAACATTTTTCTAGACACAACTCGGCTACTAAAAACGATCAAGCAATGGGGCTCCTAAGGTCGGGGAAGGCTCTGATACCAACTTGTAACGCCCTCGATGCGGCTATATCTCCCACGTGTCGAAGCACGACTTAGAGGCATAACCGCATTGAAAGCAATGTCGCAAGTGAGGTAATCTTCGCAAACAACCCATGTAATACATAAGGGAAAGAGATACATAGTTGGCTTACAATCGCCACTTCACACAATTACATGAGTAAAACATTACATCATCCAGATACAATCAAGGTCCGACTACGGAACCAAAATAAAAGAAGAACCCCAAATGCGACACGGTCCCCGATCGACCCCAACTGGGCTCCACTACTGATTAACTAGAACGAAACAACACAAAGGACAAGATCTTCATCGAGCTCCTCCTGAGCTTGGTTGCGTCATCTGTACGGTCTCATCGGCACCTGCAAACTGGTTTTGGAAGTATCTGTGAGCCACGGGGACTCAGCAATCTCGCACCCTCGCGATCAAAACTATTTAAGCTTATGGGTAAGGTAAAGGTATGAGGTGGAGCTGCAGCAAGCGGCTAGCATATATGGTGGCTAACATATTCGCAAAAGAGAGAGAGAAGAGAAGGCAAAGCACGATCGAGAAACTATGATCAAGAAGTGATCCTAGAAAAACCTACGTCAAACATTACTCCAACACCGTGTTCACTTCCCGGACTCCGCCGGAAAGAGACCATCACGGTTACACACGCGGTTGATGCATTTTAATTAAGGTCAAACTTCAGGTTTTCTACAACCGGACATTAACAAATTCCCATCTGCCCATAACCGCGGGCACGGCTTTCGAAAGTTCAAATCCCTGCAGGGGTGTCCCAACTTAGCCCATGACAAGCTCTCACGGTCAACGAAGGAATAGACCTCCTCCCGAGACATTCCGATCAGACTCGGTATCCCAGTACAACAAGATATTTCGACAGGGTAAAACTAAACCAGCAACACCACCCAGATGCGCCGACAAATCCCGATAGGAGCTGCACATATCTCATTCTCAGGGCACACCGGAAGAGCAAGACGTCGGGTAAGCCAGCCCAGAGTTGCCCCTGGTAGCCTCGGACATCGCTCAGTTGGACCAACACTCAGAGGAGCACTGGCCCGGGGGGGTAAAATCATGATGACCCTCAGGAGCGCGACTCCCAAGGGAAAAGAAAAGGCTAGGTGGCAAATGGTAAAACCAATGTTGGGCATTGCTGGAAGAGCTTTACTTAAGGCGAACTGTCAAGGGGTTCCCATAATAGCCCAACCGCGTAAGGAACGCAAAATCCGGGAACATAACACCGATATGACGGAAACTAGGGCGGCAAGAGTGGAACAAAACACCAGGCATAAGGCCGAGCCTTCCACCCTTTACCAAGTATATAGATGCATTAATTAAATAAGATATATTGTGATATCTCAACAAGTAAACATGTTCCAACAAGGAACAACATCTCCATGTTCCACCAAGGAACAAACTTCAATCTTCACCTGCAACTAACAACGCTATAAGAGGGGCTGAGCAAAGCGGTAACATAGCCAAACAACGGTTTGATAGGACAAGGTGGGTTAGAGGCTTGGTTCAACAATATAGGAGGCATGATAAGCAAGTGGTAGGTATCGCAGCATAGGCATAGCAAAAGAGCGGGCAACTAAGCAAGCAAAGATAGAAGTGATTTCGAGGGTATGGTCATCTTGCCTGAAATCCTGCAAGGAAGAAGAACGAGTCCATGAAGAAGACAATCTGACGTAGTCGAACGGGTCCTCACAATCACGACGTTAACGGAACCAACCCGAAGAAGCAACACCGGAAAGAAGCACACAACATAGTAAACAACCAACACATAAACATGGCGCAAAACACGGATTCCGGGGGTCCCACGAGTTAGTGGCATGGAAATGAGTGACAAAACGGACACGGTGCAGACAAAGGGTGCATCTCATCCCACATGCATGCGTTCGTTCACGAGCGTCGTCTCAGGGTTATACCTTCGAAGCGTGCAAACGGGACGATTCCCGTTCGGTGCAAAGTAGAGGAAGTGGTTGTTCTCGTTTCGTAGTTGTACACACTCCGTAGGTGTTCGGGGTCACACCGAGGAACTTGTCGTCCGCGGGTTCTTCGAGGGTCGACGGTAGTGGTACTCGGTCGTTTCGAAGAGGTACTTCACGACATGCACGGGATGGTAGTTGTACACGGTCATCGTGGGAAGTAAAGGTACACACGAAGGTAGTCGAACTTGACGGTTCCATTGCACGGGTCTTCGGCGACAGTAGTGGTACGCGTTTCGTAGCCGTTTGGGTCATCGTTAGAGGAACTTGACGGAGTTGAATCCCTTCGAGGTTGTCGTGGTACTTGGCGATTTCGAAGGCGGCGGAAACGAACTTGGCGGTCTCCGTTGACCTGGTACTTGGCGAATCCCTATTCGGTGGTCTTCCTTGGCGGTTCAGGGCACGGTGCATGTACTTGGCATGATGCAGGGGCGATGGCCGCAGGACACTAGGACCCGAAGCAGAGGAGCAGGGGATCGAGGCACTAGCCATCTCCTGCAGGTGTTGCCCTGGACGGCGGTGGCAAGGCGATAAGCGGCAGAGCTGCCATGGATGGCAACAGCGCCATGGAAGAAGCAGGGGCGTGAGGACGGCGGAAGCGGCAAGGTGGACTTGGGCGCTGGAGGAAGCAGCAAGGTAGCACCATGGAGATCCTGGACGACGGGGCCAGATTGGCCAGCAGGGCGCCAAGGGACATCGAGGTGGAAGAGGTCGCAGGTCGGGCGTCAGGCTTGAGGTGCAGGGGAACCCCGGGCGGCGGCGAGGATGGCCAGCTGCGAGGAGGCAGCAGAGACGCGACGAGGTGCATCGGCGGGAGCTTCGAGCTCGGTCGGCTACGGCCATGGAGGATGGCGGCGCGAAGGCGGGAGGAGGCGGCGTGCCGGATCGAGGAGGAAGGAGGCTCGAGCTGATGGCGATGGGGATCGGGCTGCTCTCTGTGAGTGCGACAGAGAAGGTGAGAGGAGAGAGTGAGGGGGATCGAGGAGATGGCTCTGGCGGCGGTGAGGGAACGAGGGAAGGAGTTCGAGGGAGAGGATGGCGAGGGGAGATGCTGGGCCTAGGGTTAGGGACTGTAGCGGGGCGCTGCTGGGCCTTAGAGGCCGCTAGGCCTAGCTGGGCCGTGGGGATGGCGCCTGCTTGGCAGGTTGCAGCTGGGCTGGGAGGCCCAGCCGGGCACTTCTCTCTCCCATCTCCTTCTCTTTACAAAAAAACAAAGAAATAAAAGAAGGGAAAAGAGAGAAGAGAAGGTTAGAGGAAGAATTTGGGCACGGGGGTAATTTTCACGGACTCAAAAAAATGTGCACGGTCTGGGAAAATAGAAAAAGGTTAAGTTTGAAAGATTAAATTCAAATTCCTTTGAATTTAATTCAAAAGGTTTGAACTAGGATAGGTTTTTTCGAAGTGCCCAAAAATGTTGAGAAATTAGGCGGAGCTGCGGAAAATGATGAAAGGACATGTGGCAAAGTTAGAGGCCAAGAGTTGAAATAATAAAAGGCATTGAGATTTTTGCAAGTGTGTTAAGGTAATTCCACATAATTGGAATAATTACTATAGCTCTCTAAATATCGAGAGGATAAGTTGTAAAGAGAATCACCATGTGAATTCCCTCGATTTAAATGGATCAAAGATCCATACCATTTGTCTAGTTGAGTTTTAAAACGGGTTGCATGATGACATGATGCAATGCACATGATGCAAAGATGAAATGCAGCGGACCAAACAAAACACACGACGAAACCCGGAAACCCTGGAAGGCAACTGAATCTCCGGTCTTGGGGCGTTACAGTACCGTTATGTGATGAAGTTGGAGCATGATTTATTTATTGATTGTCTTCCTTATGAGTGGCGGTCGGGGATGAGCGTTGGTCTTTTCCTACCAATCTATCCCCCTAGGAGCATGCGCGTAATACTTTGCTTTGATAACTTCTAGATTTTTGCAATAAGTATGTGAGTTCTTTATGACTAATGTTGAGTCCATGGATTATACGCACTCTCACCCTTCCACCCTTGCTAGCCTCTCTAGTACCGCGCAACTTTCGCCGGTATCATAAACCCACCATATACCTTCCTAAAAATAGCCACCATACCTACCTATTATGGCATTTCCATAGCAATTCCGAGATATATTGCCATGCAACTTTCCACCGTTCTGTTTATGACACACTCCATCATTGTCATATTGCTTAGCATGATCATGTAGTTGACATCGTATTTGTGGCAAAGCCACCGTTCATAATTCTTTCATACATGTCACTCATGCATCATTTCACATCTCCACAACCACCATTCTATTCCACCTATAGTGCTATATCCATGGCTCACACTCATGTATTGCGTGAAGATTGAAAAAGTTTGAGAACATCAAAAGTATGAAACAATTGCTTGGCTTGTCATCGGGGTTGTGCATGATTTAAATATTTTGTGTGGTGAAGATGGAGCATAGCCAGACTATATGATTTTGTAGGGATAACTTTCTTTGGCCATGTTATTTTGAAGAGACATAATTGCTTAAGTTAGTATGCTTGAAGTATTATTATTTTTATGTCAATATGAACTTTTGTCTTGAATCTTTCGGATCTGAATATTCATATCACAAGTAAGAAGAATTACATTGAAATTATGTCAACTAGCATTCCACATCAAAAATTATCTTTTTTTATCATTTACCTACTCGAGGACGAGCAGGAATTAAGCTTGGGGATGCTTGATACGTCTCCAACGTATCTATAATTTTTGATTGCTCCATGCTATATTATCTACTGTTTTGGGCATTATTGGGCTTTATTATCCACTTTTATATTACTTTTAGGACTAACCTATTAACCGGAGGCCCAGCCCAGATTTGTTGTTTTATGCCTATTTCAGTGTTTTGAAGAAAAGGAATATCAGACGGAGTCGAAACGGAACGAAATCAACTGGAGAAGTTATTTTTGGAAGGAAACACACCTGATGGACTTGGACCCCATGTCAAGGAAGGAATGAGGTGCTCACGAGGGTGGGGGCGCGCCTCCCTGTCTCGTGGGGCCCTCGTGGCTCCCCTGACGTACCTCCTGCACCCATATATACCTACGTGACCTAAAACTTCCAGAACGCAAGATAGATCGGGAGTTCCGCCGCCAGAAGCCTCCGTAGCCACCAAAAGTCAATTGGGACCCTGTTCCGGCACCCTGCCAGAGGGGGGAACCCTCACCGGTGGCCATCTTCATCATCCCGGCGCTCCCCATGACGAGGAGGGAGTAGTTCTCCCTCGGGGCTGAGGGTATGTACCAGTAGCTATGTGTTTGATCTCTCTCTCTCTCTCGTGTTCTTGATTTGGCACGATCTTGATGTATCACGAGCTTTGCTATTATAGTTGGATCCTATGTTTCTCATCCCCCTCTTCTCTCTTGTAATGAATTGAGTTTCCCCTTTGAAGTAATCTTATCGGATTGAGTCTTTAAAGATTTGAGAACACTTGATGTATGTCTTGCCGTGGATATCTTTGGTGACAATGGGATACCACGTGCCACTTGATGTATGTTGAGGTGATCAACTTGCGGGTTTCGTGACATTGGGAACCTATGCATAGGGGTTGGCACACGTTTTCGTCGTGATTCTCCGGTAGAACTTTGGGGCACTCTTTGAGGTCCTTTGTGTTGGTTGAATAGATGAATCTGAGACTGTGTGATGCATATCGTATAATCATGCCCACGGATACTCGAGGTGACATTGGAGATCTAGGTGACATTGGGGTTTTGGTTGATTTGTGTCTTAAGGTGTTATTCTAGTACGAACTCTAGGGCTGTTTGTGACACTTATAGGAATAGCCCAACGGATTGATTGGAAAGAATAACTTTGAGGTGGTTTCGTACCCTACCATAATCTCTTCGTTCGTTCTCCGCTATTAATGACTTTGGAGTGGCTCTTTGTTGCATGTTGAGGGATAGTTATGTGATCCAATTATGTTAGTATTGTTGAGGGAACTTACACTAGCGAACGTATGAACCCTAGGCCTTGTTTCAACGAATTGCAATACCGTTTACGCTCACTTTTATCACTTGCTACCTTGCTGTTTTTATTATTTCAGATTACAAAAACTATTATCTACTATCCGTATTGCACTTGTATCACCATCTCTTCGCCGAACTAGTGCACTTATACAATTTACCATTGTATTGGGTGTGTTGGGGACACAAGAGACTCTTTGTTATTTGGTTGTAGGGTTGCTTGAGAGAGACCATCTTCATCCTACGCCTCCTACGGATTGATAAACCTTAGGTTATCCACTTGAGGGAATTTTGCTACTGTCCTACAAACCTCTGCACTTGGAGGCCCAACAACGTCTACAAGAAGAAGGTTGTGTAGTAGACATTAGTTAGCCACCATATATGCTAGTGCTTGCTGCAGCTCCACCTCATACCTTTTCCCTACCCATAAGCTTAAATAGTCTTGATCGCGAGGGTGTGAGATTGCTCAGTCCCCATGACTCACCGATTACTTCAAAACTAGCTTGCAGGTGCCGATGATATCATGCAGGTGGCACAACGGAGCTCAAGGAGGAGCTCGATGAAGATCGTGTTCGTTATGTTGTTCCGTTTCCAGTTGATCAGTAGTGGAGCCCAGTTGGGACGATCGGGGATCTGTAGCATTAGGGGTAGTCTTCTTTTATTTTGGTTCCGTAGTCGGACCTTGATTGTATCTGGGTGATGTAATGCTTTATTCATGTATTGTGTGAAGTGGCGATTGTAAGCCAACTATGTATCCCTTCCCTTTTTTTCATTACATGGGTTGTGTGAACATTACCTCTCTTGCGACATTGCTTACAATGCGGTTATGCCTCTAAGTCGTGCTTCGACACATGGGAGATATAGCCGCATCGTGGGCGTTGCAACTTTTCTACTGTAGGGAATCATTTTACCCTATTTTCCATATATTTTATTTTTGGAGAAAAATAATTTGAATAAAAACCAAATAACTCCAATTGAAAGTGGGTTTCAAAATAACTTCAAAGGGACTTTCAATTTGATTCTTTGAAACTTCCAACTCTCTTTCTTAGGATTTGAAGAAGTCATTTTATCTTCTCTCATGAAACTCATTGAGTTGCATAAAGTTTCCGAATTTGAAATATTTCCAAATGGAATTCAAAATCTTTTCAAATCCCTTTTCATTTATTTAAATGGAAGAAGTCATATCATCTTCGCTCTAGGGTTTTGTGATGAAATGAATTTGAATTCATGGTGATCATAAATGCAAAGTGAAAGTTTGGGAAAGTCATTTCATTCCCTCTCATTCAACTTTCAAAAGGTTGCAAATTTCACTCAATTTCACACAATCAATCACACAACAATCAAACAAACAATCATCAATATTTATTTAATATAACATTCCAAAATTTAGAATTTTGGGATGTTACATAGGGGCCCTGCCTTGCCCTGTGCCCCCTTTCCATGTATGCATGAAGGGGAAGTAAAGAGAGGGGCCGAGGGAAGGAAGTGGGAATCCTAGTACACACTTTCCCTTCCCTTCCCCCTTTCCTTCTCCTCCTCCTATAGCCTTATAGGGCACACCAGCCCCTTGTGGGCTGGTGTGTTCCTTCACAAGGCCCATATGGCCCATAGGATTGCCGGGGGTACCCGAAACACCTTCCGGTGACCCGATAAGTACCTGATACCCTCCGGAACACTTTCGATGTCCGAATACCATCGTCCTATATATCAATCTTTACCTCTCAACCATTTCGAGACTCCTCTCATGTTAGTGATCTCATCTGGGACTCCGAACAACATTCGGTCACCAAATCACAAAACTCATATAATATTATATCATCATCAAACGTTAAGCGTGCGGACCCTACGGGTTCGAGAACTATGTAGACATGACCGAGACACCTCTCCGGTCAATAAACAATAGCGGAACCTGGATGCTCATATTGGCTCCTACATATTCTACGAAGATCTTTATCGGTCGAACCGTTATGACAACACACGTTATTCCCTTTGTCCATCGGTATGTTACTTGCTCGAGATTCAATCGTCGGTATCCACATACCTAGTTCAATCTCGTTACCGGCAAGTCTCTTTACTCGTTTCGTAATACATCATCCTGTAACTAACTCATTAGTTACATTGCTTGCAAGGCTTCTTATGATGTCTATTACCGAGAGGGCCTGGAGATACCTCTCCGATAATCAGAGTGACAAATCCTAATCTTGATCTATGTCAACCCAACAAACACCTTCGGAGATACCTATAGAGCATCTTTATAATCACCCAGTTACGTTGTGACGTTTGATAGCACACGAGGTATTCCTCCGGCATCCGGGAGCTGCATAATCTCATAGTCGAAGGAATATGTATTTGACATGAAGAAAGCAATAACAATAAAACTGAACGATCAATATGCTAAGCTAACAGATGAGTCTTGTCCATCACATCATTCTCCTAATGATGTGATCCCGTTATCAAATGACAATCTCATGTCCATGGTCAGGAAACTTAACCATCTTTGATTAACGAGCTAGTCTAGTAGAGGCTTACCAGGGACACGATGTTTTGTCTATGTATCCACACATGTATCAAGTTTCCGGTTAATACAATTCTAGAATGAATAATAAACATTTATCATGATATAAGGAAATATAAAATAACAACTTTATTATTGCCTCTAGGGCATATTTCCTTCACTACAACTATGCAATAATGATCTCAAAAGAACAATAACTATGCCACATAGTTCTAAACTCTGACATTTTATGTTTTGGTTATAAGTTTCTTTTGAATATTTGGTGAATAATCCAATTAATCTTTCCTTATAGGTTGTGCTGTCAGAGTATGTTTCACTATAGGAAATTTATTTCAACGTCTCCATGATGCCATAACTCTATGTAGAGTTGTTCAGCTCCCACATTATCATGATGCTTATTGCTATTACTATGACATTATACTTTTATTTCAGAAAGTGATTGCTCCATCAGGTGCCCATAAAAAGAAATTGCACAACAGCACCATGGCTATCTAGTATGTCAAGCAAGCTCGGGATTCAGATGACTGATGTAGATGGAGTCACAATTTAAGCAGAAGATATTCTTAATGGCAACAAGGAACTAATTGTTCTGTTGCTATGGATTATGCTCATTCATATGCACGTTAATCTGAAAATGCCATTCAGTCTCCCATTACTCCTGTTGAAGTTTTATACTGTTATTATATTGCACCTTTCATTTGTATTGAAAATCGGAAGTAATGGGGTTTGATGTTCAGTTTAGTTTTTCCACTCACTTTTTAGAAATAATGTTGACACTGTTATTATATTACAGTGGAGATATTACTTCTCACTTCTCGTCACTATGTTACTGTTACTTGCCTAAATCAGAAGTGTTGCAGTACCAAATTTCTTTTTAGTAAGAAAGTGTACGTGCATGTGTTATCCAACAAGATTATGTGAAGATTTTGAGGCTGCAGTAAACTTGCTCTCTAGCAAGATCAAGCCTCACGTGGTTGTACAGAGCGGCGAGGTTGCAGTGAATTTGTTCATGATGAGACTTGCCGATTATTGCACATCTAAAGATAAGAGATCATATATAATTGCTGCTTATAAATTTAGATAATGTTGTTGCTTATAAATTTACGTGATCTTTTCTGCAGTACCAAAGATGCAAGGTCGATTTAGATGAGAAATGAGTGGATTTTCTACTCTTGGATGTTAAATTCCACCCGACTTAAATCCACGATGCTACCCTAATTATGTGCAACCCACTAATTCACAATGATGTATTTGCTCGAGAGGATGGAGTACTATTGTGATATGTATTTCTGTCTGCACAAATAAAATGTATTGATTGTTGATGTCACTACAAAAAGTTTTTGATTATTGTAGAAGCAGAAACACACTTGAGAAGGATTTCATCTAGTATGTACTTTGAGTTCTCAGAGCTAGAGAGGCTGGTGCCAAATCTACATCAAAACAATGACAAGTTAATAAACGAGGAGGCTGCTAAGTTGTACTATGACTACTGTTAGATCTATTTTTGCACTTTTGAATTTTATTTGAGAGTGAATCTCGAAGGTATAACTTCTGCAAAGTGCTAGCGCCCACCTACAGATGATAAAATTTTCTTCTTCTAAATGTAACGAGGAATGAGCCACAAACACTTCATAGAACTTTAAATTAAAATATTGATCCCCTGCGTGTATATATATGACAAACATTGTCCTAATATATTTTCCAGTAAATGATTGTGAACCGGTTTTTTTTCAATCCGTACCTTTTGCAATAATATTTTTCTGGGAGATGTAACATAAGTTATGTTATTGGTCCAATTAAGTGATATTACTAGTACTTGATTTATTTGGGCATAAACATATAAAGATAATAACTCTAGCACTAATGCCCACAATTAGAAAATTGTAGGACTATCTTTACCTTTACCATTTAGAAGTGACAAACCACCCCACCCCCCCCCCCCACACACATGCAACAATCATTCATTCATTTAGCTGTATTATAATTTGGGTCATGCAAACTGGTACCTTAGCGAAGACCATCAACCCACAATATGTGTTGACAAGTTAGCACTCGTCATCGATGTCGTCGGTCTGAAACCCTCCTCGTTCGACAAGCTGGTGTTCGTGAATACAACCCTTAGACTCGCCTATTATAAGGACGGGAAGGAGGATAAGCGGTGACACCAACACAGTGAGGCGTCGTGTTGACATATAGGTTATATACATGTGAGGGTCTTGTATCATGTTCAGGGACATGCATTTTTTCTCCCGTTGCAAGGCACGAGCATTTTTGCTAGTATATACTATAATAGCATGGAACAATAAAAAATTATAGATACGTTGGCGATGTATCAAACATTGCCTGCACACACAAAAGAAAATACTTGCACCCAACATGGGCAAGAGGGTTGTCAATCCCCTTAAACTCGTTAGTTGCAAGGATCAAATCTTGTATAGGTAGATACATAAATTGTAAAACAAAATAAAAATAGTAAATTGCAGCAAGGTATTTTTGGTTTTAGTAATACGATTAAGATAGACCCGAGGACCATAGTTTTCACTAGAGGTTTCTCTGTCGAAATAATATCATACGGCGAGTAGATAAATTACTGTTGGGCAATTGATAGAAAAGCGCATAGTTATGATGTTATTCATGACAATGATCATGTATATAGGCATCACGTCCATGACAAGTAGACCAAAACGATTCTGTATCTCTTACTATTACTCCACTTCGAGAGCGCTTCTATGTTTGCCTCTTTACGTTTTAAGTTCATAACAAACAAAGTATTGCATGAGGTATGATGACATGATGTTGACAAAGTAAACCCAAGCAATATGAATAACCCCCATTGATTTATCCTTAATGGCAACAATACAAATACGTGTCTCGCTACCCTTTCTGTCACTGGGTGAAAACACCGCAAGATTGAACCCATTACAAAGCACCTCTCGCACTGAAGAGAAATCAATCTAGTTGGCCAAACCAAATGGATAGATCGGAGAGAAATACAAAGCTATGACAATCATGCATAATAAAGTTCAAAAAAAGACTCAATTACTTTAAATGAATAATCTGATCATAAACTCGCAATTCATCGAATCCTAACAAACACACCATAGAAGAAAATTACATCGGATAGAACTTCAAAAAGATCGATGAGAACATTGTATTCAAGATCAAAGAGAGAGAAGAAGTCTCTAGCTACTAGCTATGGATCGCAGGTCTGTGCTGAACTACTCACGCATCATCGGATGAGCAGCAAAGTTGATGTAGGGGCCCTCCGTGATCGATTCCCCCCTCCGGCATAGTACCGGAAAAGGCCTTCAGATGGGATCGCGGTAGAACATAAGCTTGCGGTGGCGGAAAATGTGTTTCGGGTAGCTCTATGTTGGTTTAGGAATATTTGGAAATTTATAGAGGTGGAATTAGGTCAAACGGAGTAAAATTGCGTGGGAGTCACGAGTTCAGGGGGCGCGCCCCAGCCCTAGTGCGTGTCCTGTGAGCTCGTGGCTCTCACGTAAGTCTTCTGACCTCCTCCCGAACATTTTAGGGTCCATTCTAGTCCAGAAAAAAAATCATCGTAACGCTTCATTGTGTTTGGACTTCGTTTGATACTGATTTTCTGAAAAGCCAAAAACAAGTAGAAAAGAAACTGTCATTGGGCACCGAGTTAATAAGTTAATCTAAAAAAATATAGTATAATAAAGCATTCAAGATCGATAATACAATACCATGAAACAATCAAAATTATAAATATGTTGGAGACGTATCAACCATCAGTAAGCCAGAAGACAAGAAACAAACTATTTTCGCCCAAGCACAAGAAGCACACTGAAAGGATATTGAGAGGGCATTTGGTGTGTTGCAAGCTCGGTTTGCTATTGTTCGAGTTCCTGCTTGCTTCTAGTCTAGGATAAGAAATCCCTCTTCAATATCATGGCTGCATGTCTAATTCTACACGACATATAATGATTAAGGATGAGGGATTAAACTTAGTGTTTTTGTATGACAATATTGGTAACCGTGTCAAACCTGTCATGAACCCACATCAGATCAATGCAATTCTTGAGACCTATCGGCAGATTGAGAACAATACCACACACACCTAGCTACATAATGATCAATCAGTGGAAACCGTATGAGAGATAGACTCCCATTTTATTTATTTGATCTTATTTATATCCATGTGTGATTTGAACATTCTATCATTTTCAGACCATATTGTTTTAATTATTTGCAATTGAACATTTGTTGTATTGAGATGATTATTGTATTGTATGATGTCAAAGCATTAACAGGTTTAATTTATATTGCTATTGTATTAAGATAAAATTGTTCAAAAACATGAACTTGTCTAAAACTCCGAGTATGGATTTGCGGTGCCGCGAGGGCGCGTTTTCGAAAACCGTAAACGATTTTGCGGGACTCCGATTTACAGGATCTGCTAAAAATACTTTAAATCCTATTTTTTTTTAAAAAAATTATACATATGATGCAGGCTAGAGTTACGACCAAACACACGCAAAAGATTGGGGAAATAGGATCCGCGACACGTCTCGACCAAAAGCTTCCTTCCTCCGCCTCCACGAGGCTGCTCCTCCACCTGTCCGTGCGGCCACCCCTCCTCCCAGTGAACTGCGCGGCGACCTCCCCTGCCCAGACCTGATCCCGCCGCGGCCCAGTCCGCAACGGTATCCAACGGCCGGCCTGTTCCTCCTCTGCCGCCGAGTCGAGCGCCGCGAGGGCTGATCTCGCGGATTTTCGCCTGTTCCCGAGAGGTGCGTGTTGCTGCTGGGGGTTCCGTGCAGTGGCTTTCTCCCCGCCTCGGGGTTGCTTTTTGTTCGGGTGAACTCGAGGTTGCTGTTCGGTTCTCCCCGGATGGGGTTTTCCGGGCCGGGCCATCTTGGCGGTCTCGGATCGGGAGATTGGTTGATCCCGTCAAGCATGGGTTCCCTACCGCAGAATTTGGTCCGGTTGCGCGTTCGTGCAAAGTCCTTTCTACTTTCTGGTATTGAAATGACATCTTCAATCCAGTACAGTCCTCAGCGTAGACCTAACCGTCATCTATCATCAGCGTGCGCGTAGGGTCTGATTGGTCCATTTTTAGAGCTGAACTGATCTGGAAAGTCTCTCCAGTGAACTGATCTGTTCCGGGCTTAGGTCACTATAATTTCCAATTGATGTGTTGCCACTTTTTTTAATAAAATTATAATAATTTTGATATCTTTTCCTTATCGTTTTCTTCCTGTGTGTTAATGCTGAAGAATTCCATCTGACCACTCGCAGGACGATAAAGCATGCATATGACTTTTAGGAGGGGTTCTCACAAAATAATTCCTCAATATTTTCCAATGTTCAAGATATCGGTAACTGGTACCTTGGTTGGGTGCCGAGTAGTGATAAATAGGGGAAATTTCCAGTTAATTTTTAGAGCATCAGGGAGCCACAAGGGCCTCCCTGGTTCCACTGCAGAGCATGAAACCAAAAGTTTTACAAACACAGTTCAGGAATCGAAAAAACGGAACAGCAAACAGGCTGGCTGCGCGCCGTGGCACCAAACTACCACGATGGAACTAAAATAACCCCTCTAAAGGCTAGTCTAGGGAGGTATCGAAACCATTATTACATGACAGGAAAGACTTCAGATGGCATTTTCCAGTTAATCGGCTGATAAATCAGTTAAACGGCCAATAAATCAATTAATTGGATATTCGGTGACCCACTGAGTGGCGATTAACTGACCGAGATGCCGATTAACTGACCAATATTTGGAACAATATTTTCATGCTGTTATTCCTGTTCTGTGCACCATAACTTGATATCTACTCAGCTGCAATTTTATGTGATCCGCTTGCAGGCCAATTGCGGATAACTCGAGTAACTGCTAGTGCTACCAGGAATCGTGTGGTGTGCTTTATCTGTCTAGCTTGCCAATCATCTACATAAATTTCAAAGTGGGTTTACTTTCAGTCTGGAGGCTGAAAGATAGGTTAACACTCTGCCATCTGACCTTGTTCATGCATGCATGGTTTGAATGCTAACCACAATTGAGTCCTGAAAAAGCAGACGCGGTGCACATGCTTGCCGGCAGTATGAATAACGATAACGATAATGTTATTGACTTGATATCGGATAGTGGTGATGATTTTGATTCTGACTCTGACGATCCAACTTCTACAAATGTCACATCTGGCGAGAATGGCGGAGGGCAATCAGTCTGCTTTCAGGACGAAGATTTGTTGAGGAGCACTCCCTCTTCTTCCAGGTGTAATATAAATGATAATGGTCAGTACAGAACTCTGCCACCTTCCTTCGCAAATGGTATTGATATTGAGAAAGCCCGTTATACACTAGGTTCGGGGGACAGAACTTATCCACATTCAAATTCGGGGCCAAGACACGATTCTGGAAGGGCCTCTCTCTCGTCCAGTAGACTTGATATCGCAGTGAGGGAGCGTAATGGTTTGGCAGTGGATGCAAATGGCAATAACAAGAGGATTCTTCCTTCATCTTTTGCCAGTGGAAGCACGTCAAAATCTACACATCCAAGTGTTGCAAGTGAGAGCCGTAAACTCCCATCACGTTTTACCAATGGAAATTCACAAAGGTTGGATGATAATAGTATAGGAACAAATGATGCCAATGGCACTGGGCAGCCTTCATCTTCAAGGTTCTCAATCCGAAGCTACTCTGTGAGTAATGCCCAGAAGGATACCATGGAAAATGACGATGGTTTGTGTAGCTAGTCTCAAATTAGTCTAATTGAATCATACATTGGAAATGGTTGCAGGATTTCAATACAAGTACTAATGTTTTTCCCTCTTTAAAATTGCCAGATGATGTCTATGTATATGATAGTCCTAGTTCACATAGGATGCTGCCTGCATCTTTTGGAGGCCATAACTCTGCCAGTAACAATGAACTTGCTAATGTTAATGACATGCAAGCTCGTCCAAACCTAGAAAATAGGTTTATGGATCCTGACGAGAGCGCAGTATATCAAGAGGCTCTTCAGGTATGCATCTTTGGTCCGTTGAGACATAAACAACATTCATGTTCATGCCCAGCTAATCATGTGACGTTTTGTCCAGAGGCAATTATCTATGATTGACTTATTCTTCTTTGATAAGTTCCGTGACTTGCATTGCTGACTTGGCTTGATGGATTAAAAGACAGCTGATAATCCCTATCAGAACTCAAAATCATACTCTGTAACGACATGCTGCTTTAACATGTGCCATTGTCTTTTAAAGTATCTATCTGAAGAAAAATACAGGTTCTACCTATATGAATTTGCCATGTTAATCATTTTACTGCATAAATACCAAACTTATGTGCTGCATATTTCTACGGTAGTCAGAATAATAAATACATTACCATTGCATTTGCAGAGCTTTTAATCTTTTTTAAAATAATTTTGTTGCATTATAAATGCAAGTGCTAGTTTTGACTTATCAATGAGAATATACATCTGCATGTTCTTGTTTACCAGCCCATGGAAATAGTAAGTTTTAGCAATCCAGGTTATTTATTTGGCTATTACTCTTACATTTGATTCTATGGTTTGAGTAACTTGCTTTTATTATTCTGTTATGCAGAACATTAGTCTGGATAAAAGGGAAGATGATCTCGATGAGGGTGTCTTATCAGTATCTCTGCTTAAGCACCAGGTACACTATTCTTTATATGAGTGCGGGTTTTTTACTTCTGGAGTGCCATGAGATCACACTGTGAGATTCACATATTTATGTTTCCACGCTAATGCACTGTACTCTCCATGATGACCCAGTCCAATTGAAAATGAACTAATGATAAGTGGTAGTCGAATTTAGGATGCATTATCCCTGTTATAGGGCATGTCGTCAGCACTGTACTATTGACTAGTAAGGTGTGAAATGAAGAAGATGGAATAGCAATTCCGCAAGCATGAATTATGCCAGATTTAGGGGTAGTATAACCTAAAAAAAGCACAAATACAGGGACATGGACATGATGATATGCATACAGGGACACGAGATACAGCATTTTCCAAAAACAGCCGTATGGGGATACGGCGAGTATATATAAGGGTGTAGTTACCCCCATAGCATCCACCGTTGATCTCACAATATCCTGATGTTTTGATCGAGCCTGTGTTTATTGGTAGAACTTCTGAATAGTAGTGGCTATCGGTTTCACATCCGACTCGCTTGCAATTATCATTAATTCATTTCTTAGTTTATTGGGCGTTTATCGTGGTTGTGAGCTTATCCCAAAGAGACGCCGAATCTATCTCTTTGTGTGTCATCATTATCTCCCTACCAAACAATCAAATCTTGCTTTATTTCTCTACGTAAAAAATAGATAGTCCAGTTACCAACAACCTACATATATTCTCTCTATCTGGGCGATTCTTTCTCACCGAGCAGACAAAAATGGGATCCTACTCCCAACTAACAATGTCCCTATAGAATAATAAAATAATAACTGGACATCATTTAGTACAACATGCATGCACATGTAAGTCGATTTTCTTGGCCACATAAAAATTGTCCAAAACCCATTTTCAGTCTGTTTCGAAATTGCCAACAAAAGAATTTGGTTGGCATATAAAGAATAAATACCATATACTCCATATAATGTGCACAACGCCATCCTCCCAATTAACATGCTGCATCCCACGTCCACGCACACACTTGATACTACTGTCTCCTCTTTCCCCACATATAGCATACTACAGAGTTCTTCAATGGCATACTGCCTCCTACATGATTTCATCTAGACACGACATACCACATACTCACATATCTTACATAGTATACTTCTTACATCACGCGGCTGGCATACTCCAGTCTATGGGCCTGTTCGGATCTCCTCTGGCTTCTCAAAACTCCACATATCCAGCTTCTCCTCCTCGCTTCTAACTTCACGTAGCGATCGCAGGAATGTTCGGCTGCATCGGCAGCTTCTCGTGGAGCTGCAGCCCAGCTGGGAGGGCTCTGGCCCGTTTGGCACTGATTGGGCCGGCTGGAGGTAGCCTTGTTTGGGCCCAGTGCACCGATACGGGGGAGGGAGAGGGGTACCGATTAGTTGGGGATCGCTGGTTTCTTTTTATCGTGCGGGGGGCAGCGAACCGTTACCTTTGGCGGTGGCAACTCCCTGTAAATTGGGCGAACTTCTGATTCTTCGATTGGTGGAGCTGGGCCGACCGAGCTTCACGTTTTTGCACTGCGAGTTGGGTCAGCTTCGAGAAGTTAGCTTCTTGGAGCCCAAACGTTCGGGACAAAATTATTTATGAAGCTGGTGAAATTAGAAGCTGGAGGAGATCAGAACAGGCCCTATGTGTACTACATTTCTCAGTCACACTGTTTTTTTATGATATCATATACTCCTTACTGCACAAGGCATACTACAGGCTATATACTACATCCTACACCCTGCATATTACATACTTCTTCCATAAAACTATATATATACTCCAGATATCCAATTCAGCTCAGGGGAGCATTTGCTTCTGTGTGCCAATTCTTTTTTTGTAAATGTAAAATGGGTACGAATTTTTCAGCCATGTACATATTGATGTCCAAATGTTATGTGCAAATGTTTAGGTGGAAAGCTAAAGCATTTAGATCGGTGCAAAAAAAAAGTTGAACACCAATTTTTTGGCATTTCTCAACCACGTAACTTTGTTTTTTTCACTGACAAAATGCTATGGTTCCAGTTCGCATGAAAATTGTCAAGCATGCTTTGGACATAACACGAACATGAAAAAGATTTTTTTAAATTTATTTGCTATTTTGTTTGAATTTACTGTTCACCGCAGGAGTACATGCTCCCCAGAGTCAAAACGCCATGCCCTTAGTACGGACAGCATACTCCAGGCTATGTACTACAATCTAGTCACCGAACCCACCAATCTGAACTGTTAAAGTTTGCATCGCACATCAAGATTTTGATATAATAATAATATAACAGAAGGATTTATTATCTTCATTAGTATCAAATTATTTCGAGGGCACAACAAACTGGATAATGAAAAGAAATACTCCCTCTGTTCACTTTTATAAGACCTTGAAGACATTTCAGACAATGTACAAAACAGCCCAATTTGAGTTGTCTGAAATGACTTATAAAAGTGAACGGAGGGAGTACAAGTTTATATGGTGCCATAGAAGTTTGGCGTGAATAGAAAATATAACTCACGCCACAACTAAACTAGAGATGGTCTAATTCATGTCTACGCCATCTTTGATCCAGAGGCATGTCTACAAGTACTGTTGTTGCCTGGCTGGCCGCATGCCATGCAACACCTGGTTCTTACTCTATCACGAGCACCATGTATTCTTTCGTATAGTCCCCGTCAAATCTTCAAATTATTCTGCCGCACAACTCAATAACCGTACCTAAATTCTCCATTCTCTGAATTACATGCATCATTCTATTGTATTGCTGCAAAAAGAAAGAGATGATGTTCTAGTACTATTACAAGTACTAATCAGATGGATAGTATATATACTCACTCAAGGGGAATAGTGATCCGCGAGTTCTCTTGCTCAACGGGATCTTTCTGTCCACCATGTCTTTGCATACTTTTGGATCCAATATAAAATTTGGATTCTGTTTCGGATCACAAAACCTCAGCGCTGGATTTATGGGCAGTGCTATCCGTGATCAAGCTGTACATATCTGCTATCTGACACTGTCCCGTCACTCTCCCACCTCTTTTGTTCGAATACGCGTATCCCGTCGTATCCGTGCGTATTGCTGTGCACCCCCGTACTAGGACGCCGATATGGCTGTTTTTGCCGTGTCCATGCTTTTTAGGGTATAACCCATGGGGTGTAGTAACATATTTCTGTGTATATATGTATCATGTTCTGAATATCAATTATTTATTAGTTTCTTGTGTTCTGAATATCATGTTCCTTACGTACTTTTTCTCCTTGAAAGAAAATGGCATTAGCTTGGATGGTTTCGAAGGAGAATAGTTCACATTGTGCAGGAGGAATTCTTGCAGATGATCAGGTTATTTGTGGTTTCCAACCTTTCAAAAACTACTCACTTCTTGTTAAATTCTTCTTAATGATAAGTAGTTTATTGTTACAGGGTCTTGGGAAGACTGTGTCTACAATTGCCCTTATACTAAAACAGAAGAGTCAGCAGTCTAAGTTCATGTGTGCTGATTCAGATCCTTTGAAATCTGAAGCGCTAAACCTTGATGAAGACGATGAGGCAGTGACTGTTGTTGATAAGGCGAAACAGTCTATGAACGATGAACCCAAGAAGGATTTAGACGCTAGTTTATCAACAGCAGCTAGTACTAGTGATGTTAAACCATCTAGTAGTCATATGGATATTGTTCCAAATAGAATTGTTGTTGAAAGCAAAGTTGAACGCAAGAAGACTAAAACAGGCACATCATCTGCATCATCGACCATGCGATCCATGACAAGGCCAGCTGCAGGTACTTTAGTAGTATGCCCTGCTAGTGTTCTTAAGCAGTGGGCTAATGAATTGAATGACAAGGTTAGTCAAAGTGCTAGGTTATCTGTTTTAGTCTACCATGGTGGTGCAAGGACCAAAGATCCAAGTGAGCTGGCAAAATATGATGTCGTTGTCACGACATACACAATTGTGGCGAATGAAGTGCCTAAACAGAATGCTGATGATGACCAAGATCAAAAGAATGGGGAAGAATCTTCTGTTGGTAATAAAAGAAAACCACCAAGCAAATCTAAGAAAAGGAAGAAGAAACTTAAGGATTCAGATATTGACCTTGACAGTGGCCCAGTTGCCCGGGTACGGTGGTTTCGGGTGGTTCTTGATGAAGCTCAGACGATAAAAAATTTCCGAACTCAAGTGGCTAAAGGCTGTTGTGGACTAAGAGCAAAAAGGAGATGGTGCTTATCAGGAACACCTATACAAAATTCAATCGATGAGCTCTACAGCTATTTCCGTTTCTTGAAATATGATCCATATTCTACATATAGCTCATTTTGTACAATGATAAAGCACCCAATTGCTAGAAATGCAGTCCATGGGTATAAGAAACTACAAACTGTGTTGAGGATAGTTCTCCTGCGTCGCACAAAAGGTGAGAGAAAAATGTGTATTTACTGCACCTATCTAAGAAATCGTTAACTGGTAACTGCCTGGTTGTCTGGCGAGTGGAGGATTAATAGGCAAATTGGCTGATAATCAGTGAATCAGCTACTCGGTGACCCTCTGAGGAAGGAATAATCGGCCAGTTAACTGATTAACCGGCTGTTTTTTTAATAGTGATAGTTCCAATATCCATGTACCAAGGGAGGGAATACATACGGCATGGTTGAGCCTGAGTACTCACGTATATATGATCTTTGGATATTTCATTGCAAACTAATGCAATTCCAACCACGCCGCTTAGTACTTTTTATTAGTTATGGGAACTTGATGAATTATATCCAAGTTTAAATCTGCATGTGATTACACCATTTTTTGGGGGTAGGCATTCTCTAGTTCCATGACTTCCTAATCAGTTATAGGTATTACTGTGCGAACAGTTGGAAGAACAGAAACTTTGAGTTACATGTCAGAGAAGATAGTAGGTTATTGATTTCGTGTTTGAGAATGCCAGGGCACCTGTATTAATATTCCTAGCCACTTGTGTTCAGTACTTTGAGTTACATGTAAGAGAAGATAGTAGGTTATTTGATTTCTTGTTTGAAAACACTAGGGCACCTGTGTTAATATCGCTAGCCACTTGTGTTCAGTATCCCGCACTTCCTTTCTCTTTTCTTTTCATAGAAAGAACTTCCATAGGGTTTCACATTGTATAATTTTGTTGGGAGATCTCTAAACACATATTGACATGACTCTTTTCCATTTGCTACCTCTGCTGATCTCATATTGCTGTTTTTTATATGTAGAAACTAAGATAAATGGAGAACCGATCATAAACTTACCTCCAAAGACAATTAAGTTGCAAAAGGTGGATTTCACAAAGGAGGAGCGAGCTTTTTATTTGACACTGGAAGAACGTTCTCGGCAACAGTTCAAGGTTGGTTAAAACTTCATGTTTATCTTACCTTTCCCCATACTTTGTCGATGGCCTTGTTATATTATAATTTTGTACTATTTGATCGCTAAACTGGTGGCATGTGCCTTGTCTCCACTTCCAAGTGTCATATGTAGGTAGAAGATCGTTGTCATGATCTAGAGTCCTATTTTAGAGTTGCTTGCAATCATTGGCTCATTGCTTAATGTAGGGTGTGTGCATGCGGTTTTAGGTGGTTTGGGATGAGAGCCCAGCCCAGCCCAGCCCGCAAGTACATGGTTTTGGCAGTGTGGTTTCGATAGTTTGCATCTTTTAACGGGTTAGCTGCTTCACTTGCTCCTATTCTTCAATTATGAAGCACCGATATGGGGACGGGGACATGTTAATACGGATAGCGGGGGTTTGAGCGTTTTGCCTCTGGTGATTGTTGGCTTTGTGCAGGAAATTAGCACATGGGTGGTGGACAGAAGAACACACGCCAAAAGATATGGCAGTATTTTCTTACGACGCATGAATTTTTGGTGCTCGGCTGACGCTTCTTAGCCGGAGCGTTTTCTTCTTTTCTCTATTTCTCATGCCACTTAGCTGAACCGATTACAAAGCTTTAAATAGCGCACACATGACACATGGTCAATCTAACAACTGCCTGATCCACTAATTACTCAACTAGCCGATAGAAAAGGCCACCAACTAGCGATCTCACAACTCGGCCATCTCCTCACAACCTGGAGACAACGTCTGATCACTAGTTTCACACTTGAGCCTATCTAACAACTAGCCTTATCCATGCAAGCACACGTGCACCACTTCTACTAACTAACAACGCATGCAACTAATTAACACTACTAGCTTTGCATGCGTACACATGGCCACGTCCACGTCCCAACATATGCACACAGCCGCAGCTTCTAGTGTTACGACTACAAATTAAACATTATCTAATCCTATACACTTAACACTAATAACAAGATTAGTTCAAACAATCACCTCCCTAATCTTATTATTTATCCTCTTGTGAAGCCGTTTGTCCTTTTGTCGTCGATCCCGTTGGTGCAGCACATCGACGACCGTAATTGACATCTCGTCACACCGATTGTCATCGCCGTTGGCTTCAATGAGAGGCGCACCTCCTACGCCTTCGCCGCATCTTCGTTGCTGGCGACACACCGTGTCCACGACTCCGATGTGGATGATGAACTCCTTGTGGCAATGGCCTCCATGCCATGACAATCACCTCCTTGCCGCCGGTGGCACGACTTACCGGGTAGCATGTCCTTCTCCTTTGGTCATGACACAACTTGACGACGACGAAGGATTGGACCTCGACACACGAGGCTTTGGTGCCAAATGTTGGACAGAAGAACACACACATAGAGGAATTTTTTGGTGCTCGGCTGACGCCTCTTAGCCGGAGCGTTTTCTTCTCTTCTCTATTTCTCATGCCACTTAGCTGAACCGATTACAGAGCTTTAAATAGCACAAGCATGACACACGGTCAAGCTCACAACTGCCTGATCCACTTATCGCTCAACTAGCCGATAGAAAAGGTCACCAACTAGCGATCTCACGACCCGGCCTTCTCCTCACAACCTGGAGACCACGTCTGATCACTAGTTTCAGTGACCCCTTTATGTGATCCGACACAATATCGTCGTCTTGTTGGGAGCCTTGTCTATCCAGCTGTCACTCGTCCGGACACCTCCTAGGCTCCTATCCTGTCTATATTTTGAGTCAGTTTGTCTCTGCTTCCACTCTAGTTCAATATAGTCAACCTTCTTCGTGTTCTCCGATATCTTCGTGGCTCCATCTCTCACCGTCTGTGCTTTCCACTCTCCAGTTCATTACAGCTTCAGGTCTATTCGAATGCTACGTGGGCTAGTCATCCCTCGGATCGCCGTTCACTTTTTGCTGTGTTTTTCTAGGTGGTTCTCTCATTGCTTGGAAGACGAAGAAACAAACTGCAGTTTCCATTCAAGTGCAAAGGCTGAGTTTCGAGCTATGGCTCTTTTGACGGTAGAGGTGACTTGGTTACGGTGGTTACTTCAGGAGTTTGGTGTTCTCACTACACCTACTCTGCTATTGTCAATACAGGTGCTATTAGTATTGCACGTCACCCTATGAAGCATGAGCTCACCAAGCATATTGGGGTTGATGCTTCTTTTGTGCGCGCTGGTGTGCATGATCAGGTTAATGCTCTTTAGCATGTGCCTTCCGGGTTACAGTTGGTGGATTTCTTTATGAAGGCCCAAACTAGAGCACAACACGGCTTTTATCACTCCGGACTCAGTGTTGTTGATCCACCAGGGGTTTGAGGGTGTGTGTGTTAAGAGTTATATATATTTAGCCATGTACCCCTTTGTATTTTCCATGTTCTATAAGGGGTTTTCTGCCATCACAATACAAAGGGGTACTCCGTGCCCCCCTGTCTCAAGTATTCTCCCCATCCCTGTAGTGGTTGCCGCCCTCCCCTACCTCTCCCTCTCTTGTTGTGCTCTCCTCAGCCAACTTCCTTAATAGCACCCTTTCCAACGCCACACTATCTGTCGCGCATCTCCGTCGAGGGAAATAAGCTTGGCTGGAACTCAGCTATGGCTTCTTTTGAGTTGGAATTGTGATGGAAACAGGTTCAGTGGTTTAAACCTGACATCACCCGTGACCCAAACTGCAGTTTGATGCGGGTGGGTTCGACAGCAAACATGTCTAGCTTTAATTAATCAGATTTTCCTCCCAGCTTGTTTTCCTACCGCTTTCCTTTGAATTTTTGTTTGTGGAATTCTTTATTGGTATTCCTATACCATTATGTTACATCTAGGGAGGTAAGTGGACAGTAGTTTCTGAGGCGTGGACATTCTTTAGATCAACAGAAGCTTAACATTGGCATCCCTTGTGGAAACTAGAAATGTTGGAAGTGAAATTTATGACTCCTGACATGCTGTCTATCCATTTCAGGAATATGCTGCTGCCGGAACAGTCAAACAAAACTATGCCAATATCCTTTTATTGTTGTTGCGCCTTAGGCAGGCTTGTGATCATCCTCTTCTTGTGAAGGGGCATCAGTCGGTATTTAAAGGCGATGGTTCTATAGAGATGGCAAAACAACTTTCCAAGGAAAGGGTAATAGATTTGCTTGCAAGGCTGGAAGTATCAGCGCTTTGTGCTGTATGCCGTGTAAGTGATTTGATCTTTCCTCACTATTTTGAAGTTCATCTGTTTTCTCTTTTCTTTTGAGTGCAATCGTGCAAACTCTCACGTGTGCCATCTTTATATGAGATTTATGTGTTAGCATCGTTCGATATTTAACCCTGACAAACAATTACCCCAACATTTGAGGGGTTACTTTAGAAAGTTATCATCTATGTGATCCATGCCCCTATGAATCTAGTCCATCCAAACTTCATTGATGGGGGCCTATCTGGGAAGTTATCATGGTTTGACTCGACCATGGTTTGCACTAAAGATATGCCTCCCTCTCTTGTTCACACTCTTGGCATAAGACCTCATAGCGCGGAGCCACACAACGAAAATGGTACCTGAACACATGTACTGGTTAAAACCTACATATTTTATGGGATAATGCAAAACCTAATTGGGCCCTGCTCGTCATGGTAGTCGTATCCAGGGCTAAAATTCTGAGCCCAGCTTGACACCTGGGTAAGGTTGCATCCATTTTGCCACGATCTTTTCTTATGCACAGTGTGTGCAACAATGTAATAACTGGTCTAATTCATATTTCTAAGGAGTACTTGTCGTTTTGATCTTATTGTAGTGGCTACAATAATAATATAATTTATGTTTTTTGCAGGACACACCTGAGGATGCTGTTGTGGCGATGTGTGGTCATATTTTCTGCTATCAGTGTATATACGAGCGGATAACAACTGATGAAAACATGTGCCCCGTCCCTAATTGCAGAAACACGTTAAGTACTGAATCAGTATTTTCATCAGGGACATTAAAGATTTGTATCTCCGGCAAGACCAGTACTCATGCGATAGCGAGTTCATCAGCAGACGATGGGCTATCTTCTATCAGTCAAAGCAGTTACATCTCCTCGAAGATACAAGCGACCGTCGATATACTGAATTCTATCATTAACATGCATGCTCTTACAGACAGTGATACCATTGAATCAAATCCAAACCGAGTATCCCCTGTGAAAGCCATTGTCTTCTCGCAGTGGACTGGCATGCTGGATTTGCTGGAGTTTTCACTGAACAGCAATCTTATACAGTACAGGAGACTAGACGGAACAATGTCCCTCAATTCAAGAGATAAAGCCGTGAAGGATTTTAACACCGACCCAGAGGTCATCCCCCTCACCCAACTCGTCTCTTTTGCTACTTCTGGACAATCAGCTGACATTATGCTGCTGGATGTCTTCTTTTTTCAGGTTAGAGTTATGATTATGTCATTGAAAGCGGGTAATCTTGGTCTGAACATGGTTGCTGCTTGCCATGTAATACTCCTTGATCTTTGGTGGAATCCTTATGCTGAGGACCAGGCAATTGATAGAGCACACAGAATTGGTCAGACTCGTCCTGTCACTGTCTCTCGTCTAACCATTACAGATACAGTGGAAGATCGTATTTTATCTCTGCAGGTAATTATCCGTCTTACACTTATGATGTGAGTTCATGAGCACTTCTAATCCACATAAGGAACATGTGCTTGTTATTTGTTAATTTGGGGGATGAGAATTATGCACTGCATGAATATCACTGATACCCTTTTATCATGTCAGTGATCGTCTCATGGTAGGTTAGTTTTCTAATCTTTCTTGTGAGAGAACTGTCTGATAGGGGATCGAAATTCATTTCTGGTTTGGCACATTACGGAAATGATGGTTAACAAATTAAGCTGGACAGCCAATAAATCCAAGTGCACGGAAAGCCAGCCAGGCAGCTCTACTTAGGTTTACTACAATAACAAACTATTTGACAATGGGGACAAGCAAACTTGAAATAGGATTACATAAATATTTGAAGCAGATGTAGAAATTGCCTTGTCATGGAGTCACCATTGCTTATAATTCCATGGTGCCTGTCTTACATTATTCCTGCATTTGTTAACAGGAGGAAAAGAGAGCGATGGTCAACTCTGCTTTCGGTGAAGACAAATCCAGTGCCCACGCTACTCGGCTCACTGTAGATGATCTGAGGTATCTGTTTAGGATATGATTGGGAGGAGGAGATGATCCCTTGTTGCGTTGCTAGCTTTGGAAAGCGTCAAAGTGGTGGCAGCATGTACGTTGCTTGCAATCTACCTATGTCTCTCCCTGCCCCGCCGAGGATCCAGTTTTGTCATGCTCCGATCGATCCTACATGTGACATCGGATGGCCAGCTAGCTAGCATGTCTAGTGTAACGTACTTGTGTCCCTGAGACGGGCCGTCTAGTGTAACTGCCATACCCCGCCCTGTAGGAGAATTCTTGTGTGCTCTGTTCCCTGTGATGACAGGAGAGATCCATATGTATAGTGTGTCATTGACTCGTTGTACTGTGGCCATTTACTTTTTCCTTTTTTGCAATGTTCCCGAGTGCATTAACAGACAGGTGGACCATCCCACTCGTGTTAGAGCATCTCCAAGAGGTTCCAAAGAAAACCCCTCAAATGAGTGGTTAATGGGGCTTTCCCAATAATTTCAGGGGCCCAATAATTCTTGGATGTGAAGTTCGCTCAATGGGAGGGCTCACTCCAACGGGGCGACCCATTTCGTCCGTTTGGGTCGGCGCGGACACAAAAGTCGGCTCAACACGCTGACCTAAACGGATGCGCGTCTGCTTTCGTTCGCCTGCCGACCCATTTTTGGTCCATTTTTGAGCTGGATTTGTGTTGGCGCAGACACAAGACGAAGCGCGTGCTCGCCTCTTTTCTCACCGGGTCCGCTGATCGGTGGCATATTGGCCTCTCCACATCAAACAACACACCCTCGCCTGTTGCTTTGTCACCAACGTCGCCGGTCATTTTTTTTGATAAAAATGGATACATAGATAGTTTTAGCGTACACAGATAAAAGAAAAGACCAACTACTCGTCGCTTTCCGACTCCGACTCGGTAATGTCCTCCGACGTCTGAATGTAGGTGTCAGCATGCTGCTCGTCTTCGAAGTCCCAATCCGACGTTTCTCGTAGCTTCAGTTTCAATTGAGCGGCATGCTTTCGTGAACGCTTGTCCTCTCGATAGGCGGCTCGCTCCGCCCTCCTCACGTCCCTCTCCGCCCTCCTTTGCTTGTAGAACTGACACTCGTCGACGATGTCCTGCGGGAAGTGTTCGTGCCATACCACCATGACTTCCACGTCCATCTCGGCGATGGCGAGGCGACGCTGCCGCCTTCGGTGGACACGACGATCCTCGTCGGGGGAAGGCGCGGGAGAGACGCGAGATCCTGCGCCCGCTGGCTCGACACGTCGGGAAAATTCATATCCCGACGAGGCCTCAGGAGGCGCCATGCCGCCGCGTCGTGCGCGCGGGCCGCCTCCTCTGCGGTGTCGAAGGTGCCGAGGATGAGGCATTTCTCACCAAACCAGATCTCGAAGGAGAAGGCGCCGGAGCGGCGCTCGCGGACTCCGCGAAAATCCGAAGCGCCCAGGCGGCGCATCGACATGGTGGCGCAGAAGCGGCGAGGCTAGTGAGAGGGGGCGAGACGAGTGGGCGGCGGACAGAGTGTGGAGGGAGCGCCTTCTTATAACGAGCGTCGGCCGCGGCGCGCGCGCGAACCTTTCCCGCGTGCTGGAGCGCCAAAACCAGCACGCTAGGCCGCTTCCCCCTCCTCCCCCCCCCCCCCCCCCCCCCCACCGCGCACTGGAGCGCCAAAACCAGAGCAACGGTATGGCCACTGGCATGATCTAAAACGCGCACGGTTATGAAATGGGTCGACCGTTGGACGCACTGTCGACCCAAATCTAAAAAAGGGCGGACGGCGGGCGGGCGGCCGACCCAAATAGACAAAAAACAGTTAAAAACACTGTCCGTTTGAATCGGACCGTTGGAGTTGCTCTAACGCAGTTGAATGTACTCGTCCGCCTGAGAAACCTGCCCACGTGATGAGCGTGAGCCGTGACCAAATCGAGTTGCTGTCCACTTTTCTTCATCGACGTGTCGCCCCACTGCCACAAAATCCCTTGCTCCTTCCCACCTTGCTTCACACGTAAAACCATCTTTGTCCTTCTCTTGTTTCTTGCCCTCCTCCCACCGCCGGTCGCTTGTTCTTATTTCTTGTCCCCCTCTCCTTCACCATGGCAATTCCACCGTTTCTTGTCCCCCTCTTCATTTAACCAGTGATTTGCCATGTGGATTTTCCATGAAGAAATTTATGCATATGCTAGGGGGGAGTTGCCACGCGAAATCACATAGACTTGTCATGGGATTTCAGGACATGCGATTGCCATGTTCGATTTGACCTCAAAACATACAAGAGTATATTCCCTCGGTACCGAAATATGTGTCGTTGAAGCAATTGTAGTTCAACTTCTCCAGCGACATATATTTCAGTAAGAAGGGAGTATTTAACAGAAATTTGCTATGACATTGTATGTAAATGTGCCATGTATAAAAAGGTGTGTTAAGCTGTGTGAGAAAACTGCATGAGATGAATAGAATCTCATATGATATTGACATATAAATGTGTGTTTTGTACTGCTCAGAATTGTCATCGTATTGTTTGTGAAAATGCGGCTGCAGTAGATTTTTTTTTACTGTTCATAGGGTGCAGATGAGCCCGGGCTCAGAAATGAATATTCAAGTGCATGATAGCCTATCATATGATAATGGCATACTAGTGCGTATGTTGGACATTGATTTGCCATGGCAGTCAAAATGATTAGCCATATGGACATGTGTGAAAATGCCATTTCAATCTATGGGGAAAACATATCATGAGAGGTAAATTTGCATGACTTTTAGTTTATATTGCCATGTGATACTGAGGTATGTTGCCAATAAAATATGAAAAAAGAAGAAAAAACACAATAATTACCACCATAAGGGCATGTCCAATGGGGAGGCGTTGAGTAGACGCTCGATAAAGGGGAACAAATAAAAGCATCTACACTAGCAGGGCACCCTCCAATGCAAAGTGTTATTCCATAGGCGCTTAGACAACCAAATTGCACTAATAGAGCACCTAAGCGTCTGGGGCAAATTAAAGTGTCGGAAGCCAGCTTTGGATTGGAAATAAAACACACACTAGCAAAACTACCGGGATTGTTTTTCCTAGTGCCCACTTAAGCGTCCCCATTGAAGATGCCCTTACCCTCACTTAAAAGCTAAACATATTATAATTCAGAAATGACGAGTATCTGACATACTTGTTTGGAACCTTTTGCCATTACCGATGAACGAACTTTGCATGAGAGAGACGACATTGCTATATGCATTATTTGGCCCTCGCTTAACATGTTTTTGATTTTTGTGATTGTTTGCAGTTGCAAAAAAGAAGATGGATACAAGAGGTAGCAACCAATTGTGGATGAATGTCTGGTGGGTCGTGCCACTGTTGACATACGCGCAAGCAATGGTGACATAGTTCGACGCTTTGGACTTGTCTTATCCCATGCTACCCCTCCTGTTCCATATCTATCGAAGTATTAGGTGGTCACATATGCTATATTTTGCCATGTTTGTTTAGATTGTCGTTTGCTGTCGTGCAACAAAAAAGAGACCGAAGATGCCATTTGAACACTCATTGCAAACTAACTAACCTATTTTGTGGAGGCTCTCATGAGTTCCATGATTTCGGGGTCTAATCCCGCGACAACATTCACTGGTAAGAAAGATGTACTTTCGAAGAGCTACATGAAAAATAATTTCCATGAACTGTGAGTACATGTTACCATGCATTACGAAAAAGTTATTATCAACTAACAAAAGTATGTAATTTGGCATAATCACATTGCAATAATTTCCATGGACTATGTGAAAGTGCGTTATATCGACTAGAGAGGGTGAATAGGCAATTTTTACAAATTCGTCACTGAGGAATTTCAGGGTGAGGAAATTCCTAAGCAACGAACTACTTAGCAGCGGAATAATTACTCAGATGCAAGCATAACAGAGTAGTAGCACAATCATCATGATGAAATGAAAACAAGCACATAGTACAAGTAGCGTAAACACATGATAAGCAGGCTGAAGACAAAATGACTGAAGAATTAGGATTGAGAAAATTGAGAAAGTCTTCAGTCGAAGTCTTCAAACAGTAACGATCAAGTACTTCTACACAGAAATGAGGAAATGAAAGGGTTGGGGAAATAGAACCAGTAGCTTGGTGAAGACTGTGATTTGGTAGACCAGTTCCAACTGTTGTGACAGTCGTACGTCTGGTTGGAGCGGCTAGGTATTTCTGAGGACACACAGTCCCGGACACACAGTCCTCACCGTATTCTCCTTGAGCTAAGGTCACACAGACCTCGCCTAATCACTCGTGGTAAGTCTTCAGGTGACTTCCAAACCTTCACAGACTCCGTCACTCGGCGGTCCACAATTTCCTCTTGGATGCTCTAGATCATGACGCCTAACCTTCTAGAAGATGCATAGTCCTCAAAGGTAACAAGCGTCGGTTCCACATAGGAACAATATCTTCAGTGATGCTCAATCACTTTGGGTTTGTAGGTGGTTGGTTTGGATTTTCCTCACTTGATGATTTTCGCTCAAAGTACTCGGAGGACGGGATGCTCTCAATGACAAGTGTCAGTATCTCTCGGAGCAGCCAACCAGCTAGTGGTTGTAGGGGGCGGCTATTTATAGCCTAGGGAGCATCCCGACATGATAAGATATAAATGCCCTTTAATGATATGACCGTTAGGTGGGTTGATATTTTGGGACAGCTGGCACATAGCACAGCAACGGTCGGAAATTTGGCTATCAAATTCCTTAGGGCTATCATGTTCCTCACTTGTAGGCAATCCGCACCGGTGAACCCCTGACTCCTCAGTCAGAACAAATTCCTCAGAGACCAGAAGATCTTTGTCTCTGTCACTGAAGAAATTGACTGAACTATATGAGATTTCCAATGGTCTCACTTGAAAGGATTGGTTGGTGTAGGATTTTGAGATGAGCATCACTTGGAAAATTCACCTCGACCCCCTTTAACAGTACGGTGTTTCCTATGACTCAAGAAAGAGAAAATGAAACTATGAAAATAAAAGTCTTTACGCTTCATAATCTTCGCATGAATATCAAGTCTTCAGGGTCACACCAATTTCTTCACTTTCAAAGTCTTCAGAAAGCCAAAGTCTTCAGTTGAAGACATTCATTTTTAGGGGTCGACTTTCTCTCTAAATATCAAACTCCTCATAGACTTATAGACCTGTGTACACTCACAATCGCATTAGTCCCTTAACCTATAAGTCTTCAATACACCAAAATCACTAAGGGGCACTAGATGCACTTACACTATGAATAATTATTGTCAATCTTTCTAAAACTCTTTTATGGGAACCAACAAGGGGAGAGATCGTCATGCCTCTATGCGACCGCTAGAATCCACACAAAGTGGAACGACAGACCACGAGAGCTCAAGGGGCTCGTCTGAGTAGAGCAGCATTAATGTTAGTTGCTCCAACTAGGCTGGCAAGAGGTTCGCCCGTTAAGGCTGACATTGGTGTACATGGCAGCGGAGCGTGCGCGTGCTCGCAGTGAAGACAACTGGTGACTCAGAAATTCGCGGTCACCATGGCTACCGTTAGGCCACGCACTCGAAGACTAGCGGGCGTAGCCTTTGGCCAGACTCTCCCGCACCTCTTTGGGTGGTGGGGCCTACCCCGAGGTAGGTATGAAGAGCTGGCGGTGCTGTCTGAGTGGATGTAGCACCACTCATCAATCCACTGTAACACCCCGGATGTAATTTACCTTATATGTATCCCAACTCTTGCCGTTTCTGACACTAAGTTATTTCATTTCGTCGTTGTCGGGTTTTTGTCTCCGTGTGTTGTTGTCTTTGTCATGCATCTCATATCATGTCATCATGTGCATTGCATTTGCATACGTGTTCGTCTCATGCATCCGAGCATTTTCCCCGTTGTCCGTTTTGCATTCCGGCGCTCCTATGTCACCCGGTGTCCCTTTCTACCTCTTTTCGTGTGTGGGGGTTAAACATTTCCGTATTGGACTGAGACTTGCCATGCGGCCTTGGTTTACTACCGGTAGACCGCCTGTCAAGTTTTATGCCATTTGGACTTCATTTGATACTCCAACGGTTAACCGAGGGACCGAAAAGGCCTCGTGTGTGTTGCAGCCCAACACCCTTCCAATTTGGCCCAAAACCCACCAAAAACCCCTCCATCGTCTAGAGCGTTCGATCACGATTGTGTGGCCGAAAACCGCACTCCATTTGGAGCTTCCTAGCTCCCTCTACCTCTATAAATAGATCACTCCCGAAAATTTCGGATCTTCCCCTACCCTAAACCCTAATTTTCCCTCCTCCGCGCACCGGACGTGTCCGGCCCGTGCCGGACGACGTCCGCCGCCACCGCCGCCCAACCACGCGCAGCCAAGTGTCACCGCCGCCTCCTCCCGCCGCCGGCCCGGAGGAGCCTGATTCGGGCCCTCCCGAGCCCATCGCGCCGCCCGTGCCCGTCTGCCTCCTCGCCCGCGGGACCGCGCCGCCCTCGCCGGCCTTTCGCTCGCCGCTGACGCCCTTCGTTGCCCCGCCGCCATCATCGCCGTCCAGCTGCGCGCCTCGGCGCCGCCCCAGTCCGCCGCCTCGCCGCTTCCTCGAACGCCGCACGCCGCCCCTCGCCACTCCGGCCGCCGCGCGCCCCGCCTTCCTCCTCCATGCCGGCGACCCCAAGTCCGGCGACCTCCCTCAAGTCCGGCGACGAGTTACTGTTCCGGTGATCTCCTCGGGAAGCGTGCAGATCTGGATCTGAGATCCGCGGTTGACTTTTCCCCCTCCAAAACCCTAATTATTTACAATCTTTGACATGTCATAACTCTGCATCCGTATCTCCGATTCGTGCGTGTAGCATATCAAAATGTTCGCCTCGACGGGTACATCATTTCATATCATTGCATCATTTTCATTTGAGCTCATCTTGATGCCTGAAATGCTGTTGGAAGAGGGCTATGTGATGAATTTGTCAGATCTGTTTCAGCAAATGGCCTTTTGTCATTTTTTCCATGATTAATGTGTGCATGCTATGATCCTGAGCTCTACATGTGTTTTGTTATATGCCATGCCATCTTTACAGGGGTGCTTGCCATGTATTTTTGTGATATTTCTAGTGACTAGCACAAGCTTGCAAAGTAGCGTAATCATTGATGCTGATTTCAGGGACTCAGAATTTCACCAAGTCCCTGTCCTGTTTTTGTTGTTATGCCATATGTTCATGTTGTTTCCTAGTGATCCGTGCCTCTTTTGAGGATGATCAGTAATGATGTGTTGTTAACATTGTGGTTCTATATCCATCCATGCCTTTGTTTGCAATTATGGAGCACCCTAGCTTGAGTCAACCGAGCTCTACTTTTGCTATAAAATAATCCTGGCAGATTCTTGACATGTTTAGCGATTTTGCCGAGGATGTTGCTATTGATCCGTGCATGCTATGTTGTTGTTCTTACCATGTATAGCTTCTATGCCATGTATTCTTGATGGGTGTATGCTTAGTTTGTCATGTCATGCTCTGTAGTGAGTGCATCGAGCTCGTAAACATGCCTACTTGTCAAATCTGTTTGCATGCTCCAGTTTTTCACTAAGTCTGAATTTGTTTATGTTTTTGCCATGTTCACATGCTTGCAATGGTATTTTCTGATCCCTTTTGGCTCAAGGTCACTAAGGGACTTTTGTTAAGTGCTTTGGGTAGCTTCATGCCATGCCTTGCTTTGCCATGTTAAGTTCCTATAGCATGTAGTTTTCATGCTTTAAAGTTTGCTTCCTGATGATGAATTCCAGACTTGTGTTAATTTCACTAAGTCTGAAACGTGTTATCGTTTGCTCTTTTGCCATGCTTGTTTGAACCTGTTAATGGATGAATTAGCCATAGCTCAGTGTTCATATTTTGTCAAGCATCATGATTGGATCTCTGTCATGTATTTTGTTGTCATGTTTGAGTGCCGTAGCATATTTATCTTGATGCATTTAGTTGGTCACTTGCTGATTATCGCAGACCGGTGCCATATTTGTTTTGCTTGCCATTTCCAAACCGTGCATCCGATTTCGGTGATCTTTATATCGATTTCAACCAAAATCACCTCACCTTTCCAGTGGCACTCTTGGATTTCCAAGTTGAGGCCAGGTTCTATCTTTCCTTGTCAAATCTTGCATATGCATCACATACCGCATCCCGCATATCATACCATGTTTGCATCATGTTGCTTGAGCATTGCACGTGGTTGATTGTGCTCCTTTTGATTGTTTTTCTTGTTTGGGTAGAGCCAGGAGACGAGTTCATGAATGAGGAGCCCTTTGAGTTCGCTTACGAGGATCAAGGCAACTCTGACAACTTTGCAGGCAAGATGACCATACCCTCGAAATCACTTCTATCTTTGCTTGCTAGATGCTTGCTCTTTTGCTATGCCTATGCTACGATGCCTACCACTTGCTTACCATGCCTCCCATATTGCCATGCCAAACCTCTAACCCACCATGTCCTAGCAAACCGTTGTTTGGCTATGTTACCGCTTTGCTCAGCCCCTCTTATAGCGTTGCTAGTTGCAGGTGAAGATTGGAGATCGCTCCTTGTTAGAACATTGTTTATTGTTGGGATATCACCTTATTATCTTGTTTATCTTAATGCACCTATATACTTGGTAAAGGGTGGAAGGCTCGGCCTTTTTCCTAGTGTTTTGTTCCACTCTTGCCGCCCTAGTTTCCGTCATATCGGTGTTATGTTCCCGGATTTTGCGTTCCTTACACGGTTGGGTTATAATTGTTGGGAAACGTAGTAATTTCAAAAAATTTCCTACGCACACGCAAGATCATGGTGATGCATAGCAATGAGAGGGGAGAGTGTTGTGTATGTACCCTCGTAGACCGATAGCGGAAGCGTTATGACAACGCGGTTGATGTAGTCGTACGTCTTCACGGCCCGACCGATCAAGCACCGAAACTACGGCACCTCTGAGTTTTAGCACACATTCAGCTCGATGACGATCCCCGAACTCCGATCCAGCAAAGTGTCGGGGAAGAGTTCTGTCAGCACGACGGCGTGATGACGATCTTGATGTTCTACCGTCGCAGGGCTTCGCCTAAGCACCACTACAATATTATCGAGGAGTATGGTGGAAGGGGGCACCGCACACGGCTAAGAAAACGATCACGAGGATCAACTTGTGTGTCTAGAGGTGCCCCCTTGCCCCCGTATATAAAGGAGCAAGAGGGGGGGGGGTGCGGCCGACCCTACGAGGAGGCGCGCCGGAGGAGTCCTACTCCTACCGGGAGTAGGACTCCCCCCTTTCCCTAGTTGGATTAGGACTTGGGGGGAAGGAGGAGAGGGAAGAAAGGAAAGGGGGGGGGCGACCTCCCTCCTTGTCCAATTCGGACTAGGGGGGGGGGGAGGGGCGCGCGGCAGCCCCGAGGCCTCCTCTCCTCATCCTCCACTAGGCCCATTAAGGCCCATTAGGTTACCGGGGGGTTCCGATAACCTCCCGGTACTCCAGTAAAATGCCGATTTCACCCGGAACACTTCTGATGTCCAAACATAGGCTTCCAATATATCAATCTTTATGTCTCGACCATTCCGACACTCCTCGTCATGTCCGTGATCACATCCGGGACTCCGAAAAAACTTAGGTACATCAAAATATATAAACTCATAATGAAACTGTCATCGTAACGTTAAGCGTGCGGACCCTACGGGTTCGAGAACAATGTAGACATGACCGAGACATGTCTCCAGTCAATAACCAATAGCGGAACCTGGATGCTCATATTGGCTCCCACATATTCTACGAAGATCTTTTATCGGTCAGACCGCATAACAACATACTTTGTTCCCTTTGTCATTGGTATGTTACTTGCCCGAGATTCGATCGTCGGTATCTCAATACCTAGTTCAATCTCGTTACCAGCAAGTCTCTTTACTCGTTTCGTAATACATCATCTCGCAACTAACTCATTAGTTGCAATGCTTATGTGATGTGCATTACTGAGAGGGCCCAGAGATACCTCTCCGACAATCGGAGTGACAAATCCTAATCTCGAAATACGCCAACCCAACATGTACCTTTGGAGACACCTGTAGAGCTCCTTTATAATCACCCAGTTACGTTGTGACGTTTGGTAGCACACAAAGTGTTCCTCCGGCAAACGGGAGTTGCATAATCTCATAGTCATAGGAACATGTATAAGTCATGAAGAAAGCAATAGCAACATACTAAACGATCGGGTGCTAAGCTAATGGAATGGGTCATGTCAATCACATCATTCTCCTAATGATGTGATCCCGTTAATCAAATGACAACACATGTCTATGGTTAGGAAACATAACCATCTTTGATTAACGAGCTAGTCAAGTAGAGGCACACTAGTGACGTTTAGTTTGTCTATGTATTCACACAAGTATTATGTTTCCGGATAATACAATTCTAGCATGAATAATAAACATTTATCATGATATAAGGAAATAGAATAATAACTTTATTATTGCCTCTAGGGCATATTTCCTTCAGTTTCCCACTTGCACTAGAGTCAATAATCTAGATTACACAGTAATTATTCTAACACCATAGCTCTTGGTGCTGATCCCATGTTTGCTCGTGAGCCCAAGAGGCTTAGTCAACGGGTCTGCTCCTCTGAGTGTTGGTCCAAACTAGAGCCCTGTGCAGCGCCCCCTCGGGGACTCGAGGTTTGGTTTTAGTTGTATGGAGCGCTCATCTTGATGTGCTTGGTCTCTTGAGAAATATGTGATTCCTTTGCGGCAATTGCACTAGTATTGCTCACAAAAGATTTTCATTGGACCCGATGCATAGGTATGACACCTAGATCGGACATGAACTCTTTCATCCAGACTCCTTCGTTTGCTGCTTCCGAAGCAGCTATGTACTCTGCTTCACATGTAGATCCCGCCACAACGCTTTGTTTAGAACTGCACCAACTGACAGCTCCACCGTTCAATGTAAACACGTATCCGGTTTGCGATTTAGAATCGTCCGGATCAGTGTCAAAGCTTGCATCAACGTAACCATTTACGATGAGCTCTTTGTCACCTCCATATACGAGAAACATATCCTTAGTCCTTTTCAGGTATTTCAGGATGTTCTTGACCGCTGTCTAGTGATCCACTCCTGGATTACTTTGGTACCTCCCTGCTAGACTTATAGCAAGACACACATCAGGTCTGGTACACAACATTGCATACATGATAGAGCCTATGGCTGAAGCATAGGGAACATCTTTCATTTTCTCTCTATCTTCTGCATTGGTCGGGCATTGAGTCTTACTCAATTTCACACCTTGTAACACAGGCAAGAATCCTTTCTTTGCTTGATCCATTTTGAACTTCTTCAAAATTTTGTCAAGGTATGTGCTTTGTGAAAGTCCAATTAAGCGTCTTGATCTATCTCTATAGATCTTAATGCCCAATATGTAAGCAGCTTCACCGAGGTCTTTCATTGAAAAACTCTTATTCAAGTATCCCTTTATGCTATCCAGAAATTCTATATCATTTCCGATTAGTAATATGTCATCTACATATAATATCAGAAATGCTACAGAGCTCCCACTCACTTTCTTGTAAATACAGGCTTCTCCAAAAGTCTGTACAAAACCAAATGCTTTGATCACACTATCAAAGCGTTTATTCTAACTCCGAGAGGCTTGCAACAGTCCATAAATGGATCGCTAGAGCTTGTACACTTTGTTAGCTCCCTTTGGATCGACGAAACCTTCTGGCTGCATCATATACAACTCTTCTTCCAGAAATCCATTCAGGAATGCAGTTTTGATATCCATCTGCCAAATTTCATAATCATAAAATGCGGCAATTGCTAACATGATTTGGATAGACTTAAGCATCGCTACGGGTGAGAAGGTCTCATCGTACTCAATCCCTTGAACTTGTCGAAAACCTTTTGCAACAAGTCGAGCTTTGTAGACAGTAACATTACCGTCAGCGCCAGTCTTCTTCTTGAAGATCCATTTATTCTCAATTGCTTGCCGATCATTGGGCAAGTCAACCAAAGTCCACACTCTGTTCTCATACATGGATCCCATCTCAGATTTCATGGCTTCAAACCATTTTGCGGAATATGGGCTCACCATCGCTTCTTCATAGTTCGTAGGTTCATCATGATCTAGTAGCATGACTTCCAGAATAGGATTACCATACCACTCTGGTGCGGATCTTACTCTGGTTGATCTACGAGGTTCAGTAGTATCTTGTTCTGAAGTTTCATGATCATGATCATTAGCTTCCTCACTAATTGGTGTAGGTGTCACAGAAACCGGTTTCTGTGATGTACTACTTTCCAATAAGGGAGCAGGTACAGTTACCTTCATCAAGTTCTACTTTCCTCCCACTCACTTCTTTCGAGAGAAACTCCTTCTCTAGAAAGTTTCCGAATTTAGCAACAAAAGTCTTGCCTTCGGATCTGTGATAGAAGGTGTATCCAATAGTTTCCTTTGGATATCCTATGAAGACACATTTCTCTGATTTGGGTTCGAGCTTATCAGGTTGAAGCTTTTTCACATAAGCATCGCAGCCCCAAACTTTCAGAAACGACAACTTTGGTTTCTTGCCAAACCACAGTTCATAAGGCGTCGTCTCAACGGATTTTGATGGTGCCCTATTTAACGTGAATGCGGACGTCTCTAAAGCATAACCCCAAAATGATAGTGGTAAATCAGTAAGAGACATCATAGATCGCACCATATCTAGTAAAGTACGATTACGACGTTCGGACACACCATTACGCTGTGGTGTTCCGGGTGGCGTGAGTTGCGAAACTATTCCGCATTGTTTCAAATGTACACCAAACTCGTAACTCAAATGTTCTCCTCCACGATCAGATTGTAGGAATTTTATTTTCTTGTTACGATGATTTTCAACTTCACTCTGAAATTCTTTGAACTTTTCAAATGTTTCAGACTTATGTTTCATTAAGTAGATATACCCATATCTGTTTAAGTCATCTGTGAAGGTGAGAAAATAACGATATCCGCCACGAGCCTCAACATTCATCGGACCACATACATCTGTATGTATGATTTCCAACAAATCTGTTGCTCTCTCCATAGTATCGAAGAACGGTGTTTTGGTCATCTTGCCCATAAGACACGGTTCGCAAGTACCAAGTGATTCATAATCAAGTGGTTCCAAAAGTCCATCAGTATGGAGTTTCTTCATGCGCTTTACACCGATATGACCTAAACGACAGTGCCACAAATAAGTTGCACTATCATTATCAACTCTGCATATTTTGGCTTCAACATTATGAATATGTGTGTCACTACTATCAAGATTTAATAAGAATAGACCACTCTTCAAGGGTGCATGACCATAAAAGATATTACTCATATAAATAGAACAACCATTATTCTCTGATTTAAATGAATAACCGTCTCGCATCAAACAAGATCCAGATATAATGTTCATGCTCAACGCTGGCACCAAATAACAATTATTTAGGTCTAATACTAATCCCTAAGGTAGATGTAGAGGTAGCGTGCCGACCGCGATCACATCGACTTTGGAACCATTTCCCACGCGCATCGTCACCTCGTCCTTGGCCAATCTTCGCTTAATCCGTAGTCCCTGTTTCGAGTTGCAAATAGTAGCAACAGAACCAGTATCAAATACCCAGGTGCTACTGCGAGCATTAGTAAGGTACACATCAATAACATGTATATCATATATACCTTTGTTCACCTTGCCATCCTTCTTATCCGCCAAATACTTGGGGCAGTTCCGCTTCCAGTGACCAGTCTGCTTGCAGTAGAAGCACTCAGTTTCAGGCTTAGGTCTAGATTTTGGTTTCTTCTCCTAAGCAGCAACTTGCTTGCTGTTCTTTTTGAAGTTCCCCTTCTTCTTCCCTCTGCCCTTTTTCTTGAAACTAGTGGTCTTGTTGACCATCAACACTTGATGCTCCTTATTGATTTCTACCTCCGCAGCTTTCAGCATTGCGAAGAGCTCGGGAATTTTCTTAACCATCCCTTGCATATTATAGTTCATCACGAAGCTCTTGTAGCTAGGTGGAAGTGATTGGAGAATTCTGTCAATGACACAACCATCTGGAAGATTAACTCCCAATTGAATCAAGTGATTATTATACCCAGACATTTTGAGTATATGCTCACTGACAGAACTGTTCTCCTCCATCTTGCAGCTATAGAACTTATTGGAGACTTCATATCTCTCAATCCGGGCATTTTCTTGAAATATTAACTTCAACTCCTGGAACATCTCATATGCTCAATGACGTTCAAAACGTCGTTGAAGTCCCGATTCTAAGCCGTAAAGCATGGCACACTGAACTATCGAGTAGTCATCAGCTTTGCTCTGCCAGACGTTCATAACATCTGGTGTTGCTCCAGCAGCAGGCCTGGCACCCAGCGGTGCTTCCAGGATGTAATTCTTTTATGCAGCAATGAGGATAATCCTCAAGTTATGGACCCAGTCCGTGTAATTGCTACCATCATCTTTCAACTTTGCTTTCTCAAGGAACGCATTAAAATTCAATGGAACAACAGCACGGGCCATCTATCTACAATCAAACATAAACAAGCAAGATACTATCAGGTACTAAGTTCATGATAACTTTAAGTTCAATTAATCATATTACTAAAGAACTCCCACTTAGATAGACATCCCTCTAATCCTCTAAGTGATCACGTGATTCAAATCAACTAAGCCATGTCCGATCATCACGTGAGACGGAGTAGTTTCATTGGTGAACATCACTATGTTGATCATATCTACTATATGATTCACGCTCGACCTTTCGGTCTCCGTGTTCCGAGGCCATATCTGTATATGCTTGGCTCGTCAAGTATAACCTGAGTATTCCGCGTGTGCAACTGTTTTGCACCCGTTGTATTTGAACGTAGAGCCTATCACACCCGATCATCATGTGGTGTCTCAGCACGAAGAACTTTCGCAACGGTGCATACTCAGGGAGAACACTTCTTGATAATTAGTGAGAGATCATCTTAAAATGCTACCATCAATCAAAGCAAGATAAGATGCATAAAAGATAAACATCACATGCAATCAATATAAGTGATATGATATGGCCATCATCATCTTGTGCTTGTGATCTCCATCTTCGAAGCACCGTCATGATCACCATCGTCACCGGCGCGACACCTTGATCACCATCATAGCATCATTGTCGTCTCGCCAATGTTATGCTTCCATGACTATCGCTACCGCTTAGTGATAAAGTAAAGCATTACAACGCAATTGCATTGCATACAATAAAGCGACAACCATATGGCTCCTGCCAGTTGCCGATAACTCGGTTACAAAACATGATCATCTCATACAATAAAATTTAGCATAATGTCTTGACCATATCACATCACAACATGCCCTGCAAAAACAAGTTAGATGTCCTCTACTTTGTTGTTGCAAGTTTTACGTGGCTGCTACGGGCTTAAGCAAGAACCAATCTTACCTACGCATCAAAACCACAACGATAGTTTGTCAAGTTGGTGCTGTTTTAACCTTCGCAAGGACCGGGCGTAGCCACACTTGGTTCAACTAAAGTTGGAGAAACTGACACCCGCCAGCCACCTGTGTGCAAAGCACGTCGGTAGGACCAGTCTCGCGTAAGCGTACGCGTAATGTCGGTCTGGGCCGCTTCATCCAACAATACCGCCGAACCAAAGTATGACATGCTGCTAAGCAGTATGACTTATATCGCCCACAACTCACTAGTGTTCTACTCATGCATATAACATCAACACATAAAACCTAGGCTCGGATGCCATTGTTGGGAAATGTAGTAATTTCAAAAAATTTCCTACGCACACGCAAGATCATGGTGATGCATAGCAACGAGAGGGGAGAGTGTTGTCTACGTACCCTCGTAGACCGATAGCAGAAGCGTTATGACAACGCAGTTGATGTAGTCGTACGTCTTCACGGCCCGACCGATCAAGCACCGAAACTAAGGCACCTCCGAGTTTTAGCACACGTTCAGCTCGATGACGATCCCCGAACTCCGATCCAGCAAAGTGTCGGGGAAGAGTTCTGTCAACACGACGGCGTGATGACGACTTGATGTTCTACCGTCGCAGGGCTTCGCCTAAGCACCGCTACAATATTATCGAGGAGTATGGTGGAAGGGGGCACCGCACACGGCTAAGAAAACGATCACGAGGATCAACTTGTGTGTATAGAGGTGCCCCCTTGCCCCCGTATATAAAGGAGCAAGGGGGGGGGTGTGGCCGGCCTTAGGAGGAGGCGCACCGGAGGAGTCCTACTCCTACCGGGAGTAGGACTCCCCCTTTCCCTAGTTGGATTAGGACTTGGGGGGAAGGAGGAGAGGGAAGAAAGGAAAGGGGGGGGGCGACCTCCCTCCTTGTCCAATTCGGACTAGGGGGGGGGGGAGGGGCGCGCGGCAGCCCCTAGGCCTCCTCTCCTCATCCTCCACTAGGCCCATTAAGGCCCATTAGGTTACCGGGGGGTTCCGATAACCTCCCGGTACTCCAGTAAAATGCCGATTTCACCCGGAACACTTCTGATGTCCAAACATAGGCTTCCAATATATCAATCTTTATGTCTCGACCATTCCGAGACTCCTCGTCATGTCCGTGATCACATCCGGGACTCCGAACAAACTTCGGTACATCAAAATATATAAACTCATAATGAAACTGTCATCGTAACATTAAGTGTGCGGACCCTACGGGTTCGAGAACAATGTAGACATGACCGAGACATGTCTCCGGTCAATAAGCAATAGCAGAACCTGGATGCTCATATTGGCTCCCACATATTCTACGAAGATCTTTTATCGGTCAGACCGCATAACAACATACTTTGTTCCCTTTGTGATAGGTATGTTACTTGCCCGAGATTCGATCGTCGGTATCTCAATACCTAGTTCAATCTCGTTACCGGCAAGTCTCTTTACTCATTTCATAATACATCATCTCGCAACTAACGCATTAGTTGCAATGCTTGCAAGGCTTATGTGATGTGCATTACCAAGAGGGCCCAGAGATACCTCTCCGACAATCGGAGTGACAAATCCTAATCTCGAAATACGCCAACCCAACATGTACCTTTGGAGACACCTGTAGAGCTCCTTTATAATCACCAGTTACGTTTGTGACGTTTGGTAGCACACAAAGTGTTCCTCCGGCAAACGGGAGTTGCATAATCTCATAGTCATAGGAACATGTATAAGTCATGAAGAAAGCAATAGCAACATACTAAACGATCGGGTGCAAAGCTAATGGAATGGGTCATGTCAATCACATCATTCTCCTAATGATGTGATCCCATTAATGAAATAACAACTCTTTGTCTATGGTTAGGAAACATAATCATCTTTGATTAATGAGCTAGTCAAGTAGAGGCATACTAGTGACACTCTGTTTGTCTATGTATTCACACATGTATTATGTTTCCGGTTAATATAATTCTAGCATGAATAATAAACATTTATCATGAAATAAGGAAATAAATAATAACTTTATTATTGCCTCTAGGGTATATTTCCTTCAATAATGGGGACCCTTTGACAGTTCGCCTTGAATAAAACTCCTCCAGCAATGCCCAACCTTGGTTTTACCATTTGCCACCTAGCCTCTTTTTCCCTTGGGTTTCTGGAGCCCGAGGGTCATCTTTATTTAAACCCCCCCGGGACAGTGCTCCTCTGAGTGTTGGTCCAAACTAGAGCCCTGTGCAGCGCCCCCTCGGGGGAACTTGAGGTTTGGTTTTAGTTGTATGGAGCGCTCATCTGAGTGTGCCCTGAGAACGAGATATGTGCAGCTCCTATCGGGATTTGTCGGCATATTCGGGCGGTGTTGCTGGACTTGTTTTACCATTGTCGAGGATGTCTAGTAACCGGGATGCCGAGTCTGATCGGATTGTCTTGGGAGAAGGAATATCCTTTGTTGACCGTGAGAGCTTGTGATGGGCTAAGTTGGGACTCCCCTGCAGGGATTTGAACTTTCGAAAGCCGTGCCCGCGGTTATGGGCAGATGGAAATTTGTTAACGTTCTATTGTAGATAACATGAAACTTAACTTAATTAAAATGCACCAGCCGCGTGTGTAACCATGATGGTCTCTTCTCGGCGGAGTCCGGGAAGTGAACACGGTGTTGGAGTAATGCTTGACGTAGGTTGTTCTAGGATCACTTCTTGATCATAGTTGTTCGACCGTGCCTTTGCCTTCTCTTCTCGCTCTCTTTTGCGAATAGGTTAGGCACCAAACATGCTAGTCGCTTGCTGCAGCTCCACATCATTCCTTACCTTACCTATAAGCTTAAATAGTCTTGATCGCGAGGGTGTGAGATTGCTGAGCCCCCGTGACTCACAGTTTACTTCCAAAACCAGATGCAGGGACCGATGATACCGCTCCAGACGATGCGCTTGAGCTCAAGTGGGAGTTCGATGAAGACTCTCGTCGTTACTATGTGTCTTTCCCAAATGATCAGTAGTGGTGCCCAGTTGGGGTGATCGGGGACCGTGTCGCATGTGGGGGTTGATCTTTATTTTGGTACCGTAGGCGGACCATGAGTGTATTGGATGAATGTAATGTTATTCATGTATTTGTGTGACGTGGCGAGTGTAAGCCAACTATGTATCTTTCCCCTTTTATTTATTTACATGGGTTGTTGTGAAGATTACCTTACTTGCGACATAGCTTTCAATGCGGTCATGCCTCTAAATCGTGCTTCGACACGTAGGAGATATAGCCGCATCGAGGGCGTTACAAGTTGGTAATCAGAGCCTTCCCCGACCATAGGAGCCCCCTGCTTGATTGAATCGTTGGCGTTGTTGAGTCTAGAAAAATGTTTTGAGTAATTTAGGAATTATATATCGGAGAGTTAGGAATTCTTTTTACTCCCCAGTCCCTTCATCGCTCTGGTGAGGCATCCCGACGTAGAGTTTTGACTCTTCTCTTCTCAAATTTCACTAAAAAAAATTTAGGATCACGCGGGTATCTTGGAATCATTCCGATGGTTTTGTGACGAGAACATTGTTCTTGGTGCCTCCTGTCATTTAGGGGTTGTGGCAGTGTCCCGGGGAGTTGAGCTCCGAGGTGTTGTCTTCACAATTTTATCGTTGAGATTCTAGAATACCTGAGTTTCGCCGACATCGAAAATCTCTTTTATGCAGTTGTTGGTGAGATAACCTCGACGCCACCCAGTACTGGGGCGGGAGTTCGGGAGTATTGCCATAACTTGTATAACGGATGCTTTTCGAAGGTTGAGGTAAATGATTTCCGAAGGTTTCTCGGTTTTGTGTTGAAGGATGGATACAGCTGGATGTAGGATTTGCTAGATTTGGGTGAGATAATGCTTCCCCTGTATCCCCAACACATGATTGCATAACCATAAAGGTTCGGGAGTTTCATAGGTGGTAATTCGTGTAGCTCTAGTTCTTCTTCCGTGGATATTTGGTTTGGGATTGGGTAATCCTCACCAAGTATTTGCTCTTGTCCGTACCTTGTTGTTTTTCTTCTACCTCAATTCTAAGTGGCTTCTCAATTGATGGAAATGTGACCATTTTGATTGGAATGCATTCGTTCATTTGGTTCGGATGTGAAGACTTTATGTTGCAATTTCAATCCGTTTGTTCCAGCTTGAATATTTGTCTGGCAAGATGCTAACGGATGTCAACCTCTTCAGGATGGCTCCTCCAATGCGCACGACTTCGAATCCTGATCCGTCACCACCACCTCCACCTCCGGAGGCATGGCAAGCTGTGATGGCCGCTACCAATGCAAACACGCAGCTGATCATGCAACTTCTTCAAGAGTGCAACCAAGGGAACCAGGGCCATGGCAACAATCAGAATCAGTTTGCTACACTCAACCAGTTCCTTGCTAACCAGCCAAAGACCTTCAGCAATTGTGTTGAGGCAACAGACGCTGATGATTGGCTCGTGGACATATGCAAGCATTTCGAGTGCAGTAACGTCAGGCCTGAGGACTTTGTCAAGTTCGCCTCCTTCCAACTCAAAGACCAAGCTGCAGAATGGTTTCAGCAGTACAAAGATTCCAGAGGAGGCCGTGTAATTACCTGGGATGAATTCCGTCATGACTTCAAAGCTCATCATATTCCTCAGAGTGTGGTTGAGAGCAAGCGTGAGGAATTCCGCAACCTGAAGCAAGGCACTATGTCTGTTTACCAGTACAACATCATGTTTTAGAAGTTTGCCTGTTTTGCTAAGCAAGACGTCCCTGACGAGAAGAGCATGATATACCAGTTCAAGGGTGGTCTCAGAGAAGAACTCCAGCTAGCTCTCGTCCTCTTTGAGCCTAGGAAGTACGATTAGTTCTACAATATGGCAATGAAGCAAGAGACTACTCAACTGAAGTGCGACGCTTCCAAGAAGCGAGTTAGAGATTCAACTCCTTCTTCCTCAACTCAAGTGGCTAAGCAGCAAAAGTATTGGCTTCCTCCTCCGTTCCGTCAGCCTTATCAGCAGAAGAGCAAAGGTGGCAATGGATCTTCCCACCCACCCAACCCTGGTTTTTAGAACAAGACTTCGTCTCAAGCTCCAAGATCAAGTGCTCCGTATCACCGTTCGCTCTCGGAGGTCACGTGCAACAAGTGCCAAAAGAAGGGTCACTATGCCAACAAATGCTTCAATCAGAGGCGTCTCCCTCCTCCTCCTGTGAGATCGGCAAGTACAGCTGTGGTCAAGCATAACCCCAAGCACGCCAAGGTCAACATGGTGAATGCAGCTCAGGCAGAGGACTCGTCAGATGTCATCATGGGTAACCTTCCTGTTAACGATGTTCCTGCAAAAGTTCTTTTTGACACTGGTGCATCGCATTGCTTCATTTCTAAACCTTTTGCATCAAAGTATGAGTGCGATTATCAGCATTTGCAAAGACCTTTGCAAATCGTGTCCCCGGGCAAGCAAATGACAGCTAATATCTGCGTCCCGGATGTTACTATCATGTTGGGCGACTACAAATTTCTAGCTTCTCCTATTGTTTTGGGCGACTCGGATATCGATCTTATTCTTGGAATGGATTGGCTTTCTAAGCACAAGGCTCATCTTGATTGTGCTGCCAGGCAGATTCAATTGACTCATTCATCTGAGGATGTAATTGTCTTTGCCGCTCGTGATGATACCATCTGTCTGTTTTCTCTCAATGAGAAGGGTGAACTGGATGCCATCTCTCAAATTCCAGTCGTTTGTGAATATCAAGACGTCTTTCCAGAAGAGCTTCCAGGAATGCCTCCGCACCGGCCAGTTGAATTCGTCATCGATCTTGAGCCTGGCACGGAACCTGTTTGCAAACGTCCTTACAAGCTTGGACCTGAAGAGTTGAAGGAGCTGAAGAAGCAACTCGATATTCAAGAGCGAATGGGTCTCATCCGTCCTAGTTCTTCTCCGTGGGGTTGTGGAGTTCTTTTTCTGAAGAAGGATGGAACGAACCGACTTTGTGTTGACTACCGTCCATTGAACAAGAAGACTATAAACAACAAGTACCCACTTCCCAACATAAACGAGCTGTTTGAACAACTCAAAGGTGCTCAAGTGTTCTCCAAGCTTGATCTCCGTATGGGCTATCACCAGATTCGAATTTGTGAGCAAGATATCCCCAAGACAACATTCAGAACAAGCTATGGTTCATATGAATACACTGTCATGTATTTTGGCCTCGTCAACGCTCCGCCAACTTTCTCTCGCATGATGAACTTCATCTTCAACCCCTACACAAATGACTTCGTCTTGGTCTACCTCGATGACATTTTGGTCTTTTCCAAGAACAAGGAAGATCATGCCAAGCACTTGCGTTTGGTGCTGGATAAGCTCAGAGAACATCAGTT